>NC_091638.1:34234667-34537697 GCF_027580195.1 Bos mutus | reverse complement strand
CCTTGAATCCTAAGCAGGTGGTTTGCTCTTCACTCTTGCTGTGTCTCCAGCTTTTCTGTGAATCACTGCCTATATTTTAGGCTACCACATCTAAGGATAATTCATGTTCTTTAAAGGCAGCAAAGAGGAAGGGGCACAGCTGGAGCTGGAACTCTGCAGCTGTCTTAAGAGCTGGCCAGGAATAGCTGAAAGGAACTTGAGCCAAAAATTCTACACCCATTAGCCAGTGTGATGAAAAGTGATTAGCATTTAGTACAACCATGGCAACCTCTAAATTCAAACAAGTCCCTGCTCCCAGCTCCCTGTAAACTTGCTCAGCTCCAGCTCTTCCTGATGTTGATGTCACTAACTGGTGACACCACACATTTCCCTGAGTTACCCATCTTTACTTCCTCCAGCCCCTGGAACTGACCCTGGAGGGATGGATCCGTGTGTGCAGCTGGATGAAAACCAATGCCAATGAGAAAGGACAGGGGCATGGAATGGTTGAAGATGGAGTTTTAGCTAATCACCTTGAATCTTGACGACACTTGGGGCACTCTGGACCTCTACTGGCCTGGGAATTTTGTGACAGAGGCAGTGCTCCTTTTGACAGATCTGTTGTCTTGAAAGGAAGTGTTTGTGTGTTAGTTGACACCACAACAGAGCTGTTTTTATCCTGATGAACAAGGCATGGGTATTCAACACTGAACGTAGGCATCCTGGAGTAAAAAGTTTGGTCTATTCTCCTCCTTAACATAGGAACCACGGTTACCACAGCCAGGAGGCGGTGAGCCACCACAGCTGCTTTAGACAAGGGCGGCAGGCTCAGCTGCCTTCAGGGCCAAGGAACGTAAGATCAGTGAGTGAAAAGGAACTAACTCTAGATTAACAGGGAGAAGTGGGGTCTAAGGAAAACTGAAAAGCCTGCCTGTCTTTGAATGGGAGGAGAAATATCACCAATTACTGCAATGCAGAATGGTGGGTACTCTGTGTGTACGTGAGAGAGAGAAGAGAGAGAAGGAGAGACAGGCAGAGTGACAGAGATAGGAAAAAAAAAAACAGCACAATCATCTCAAAAACTTTTTAGAAACACCAGACTTAAAGAAAACACTGAATGTGCAAGTCATATCCATCCATATATAAGTGATGGTCCACAAGCCAATCTGTTTACAGCCCTAGCCTAAGTAAATAACAGAGATCTCATTTCACAAAGCAACCCATTGCATGTAACAGCTTTTTTCATGTGTTCACCTTTTTATAAATATCTTGTACTCATTAACCTTTTTAACTCATTGAAAAATCTGTATTAAGCACTTCCTATGCTCTAGGGAATGACAGCTGGACTACAAAGAAGGCAGAACGCTGAAGAATTGATGCTTTCAAACTGTGGTTCTGGAGAAGACTCTTCAGAGTCCCTTGGACAGCAAGGAGATCAAACCAGTCAATCCTAAAGGAAATCAACCCTGAATACTCACTAGAAGGGCTGATGTTGAAGGTGAAGCTCCAGTACTTTGGGTACCTGATGCAAAGAGCTGATTCATTGGAAAAGACCTGACGCTGGGAAAAATAGAAGGCAGAACGAGAAGAGGGTGACAGAGCACGAGATGGTTGGATGGCATCATTGATTCAATGGACAAGAACTTGGGCAAACTCAGGGAGATGGTAAGGGACAGGGAAGCCTGGCGAGCTGAAGTCCACAGGGTCACAGAGTCTGACATGACTGAGCAACTGAACAACAACGATACTCCAGGGACAGTCTTCACAGCCAAGGGCTACAAGGAATCCCTGAGAGTACACCAGGGACTAAGACAAGCTTTCTCATGGAGAGTTCATTGTACCTACTGGAGGATAACTTCCCCGTCCTGAAAGTTTTCTCTGTCTAGACCCAATAGCCCTTTTTCTCCAACCCTTCCTAAAGTATTAGGGTTTTCTTTGCTTTTCAAGTATGTTAATATCCTTCTACATGGCAAATTAGTGTAAAGTACTAGTTATGGAGCCCCATTCCAAATGTGTTACATACAATTCACAAATTTTCTTAAATACTTTGCTGAACATATGTGAATATACAGCTGTTCAGCATACCTCTCACCTGCTAGGGTTTATCCGAATTTTGCAGTGGGCATGTATCTTCATTTGTAGGACTCTTGAGACATAAAGTGCTCCATGGACATCTCTGCATGCAGCAACTATGCTCTGTTTTCATATTCTTCATGACTTAATGGAGCACAGGACACACATAGCCCAGCTTGTTTGCTTTCTTGTGCTTGTATTTCCAAAGGTCACAGATGTCATGCCAGAGTACCACATGAAATAAGTATTTCCAGGAGCACTTGAGGAAAATAACATTAATTGCCTGAGACTTTAATTGGCTTTATGACAGTGGGCAGGTCAGTGACTGGGAAAAGATATCCCAGAACAGCTGTCAAATACACAACCTGGCAGAAAGGCATCAAATGCCAAGAGCCCTTTGTGCATGGAACTGACATTCCAGAAGCCCTCACAGACCCAACAATCAGAAAAAATCTTCCTCCACGTGATGATTTCCAAATCTGCTTAATTTAAAAATGGTTTCCAAGGAAAACAGCAAACATGCCACATTTCAGCTCCATCTGGCAGTTAGCTACACTTGGAGGAGCGAAACCCCAAACCTACCAGTCATTAGCTATGTGGTTAGGAATGTATACAATGATTAGGCCACAATTACATTATTTCTTTGGACTTTGCTAGGCGCAGATTTTTGTAATTAGAGATGATTTGGGTAAGACCAAATGTAAATCAACCATCTCGATCTGCCAAGAATAAGATGCTTTAGCAATCATACAGACATCCTCAAACAACTGTCCTCTTTCTCTCCTATCTGAATATCCATCAGAGATGGGACAAGAGCTCTGTGTCTTAACTTAGTCTTCTACCTCTTGATTAGATATGAGATGAAAAAGAACAGGCCTGGAAGAACTATGGGCTTCCCTGGTAGCTCAGCTGGCAAGGAATGCGCCTGCTATGAGGGAAACCTGGGTTAAATCCCTGGGTTGGGAAGATCCTCTGGAGAAGGAAATGGCTACCCACTCCAGTATTCTGGCCTGGAGAATTTAATGGACTATACAGTCCATGGAAGAACTGTGAATGTTGGGGTTTAGTCATTTCCCTTCAGGGTTTGTGTTGCTGGAGGAAAAGTGGATTGAAATCTGAGAGGGCGAGATATGAATCTTGACTCCTACGGCTTAATACCAACCAAATAGTTGAACCACCAAAATGATTTTCAGGGAGATTCAAGTGTGCACATAGAAGTGAACTGAAAAATATGAAGCACTACACAAAAGTATTGAGCTGAATACTTTTTTGCAGTTCTTGTTCCCAGAAACCCCAATTCTAAAATCATAACAAAGAGTGACAGCACCCACCATGCTCTTAAAAAAAAAAAAAAAAAAAACAGAATTACAAAGAAGAAAGAAGGGCAATACCAAGGATGTTCAAACTACCACACAACTACATTCATTTTACATGCTAGCAAGGAAATGCTCAAAATCCTTCAAGCAAGGCTTCAGTGGTATGTGAACTAAAAGCTTCCATATGTACAAGCTGGGTTTAGAAAAGGCAGAGGAATCAGAGATCAAATTGCCAACATCCATTGGATCATAAAGAAAACAAAGGAATTCCAGGAAAAAATCTACATTGACTACACTAAAGCCTTTGACTGTGTGGACCACAACAAACTGTGGAAAATTCTTAAAGAGATGGGAATACCAGACCACCTTACCTGTCTCCTTAAAAACCTGTATGTGGGTCAAGAAGCAACAGTTGGAACCAGACATGGAACAATGGACTGGTACAAAATTGGGAAAGGAGTATGACAAGGCTATATATTGTCACCTCGCTTAGTTAACTTATATGCAGAGTACATCATGTGAAATGCCAGGATGGATGAAACACAAGCTGAAATTAAGATTGCTGGGAGAAATATCAACAACATCAGAAAAGCAGATGATACCACTCTAATGGCAGAAAATGAGGAGGAACAAACTAAAGAGCCTCTTAATGAGGATGAAAGAGGAGAGTGAAAAAGATGGCTTAAAACTTCACATTCAAAAAACTAAGATCATGGCATCTGGTCCCATCACTTCATGGCAAACAGATGGGGAAAAAGTGGAAGCAGTGACAGATTTTCTTTTCTTGGGCTCCAAAATCACTGTGAGCAGTGACTGCTGCCATGAAATTAAAACACACTTGCTCCTTGGAAGGAAAACTGTGACAAACCTAGACAGGATATGAGAAAGCAGAGATATCACTTTGCCGAAAAAGGTCCACATAGTCAAAGATATGGTTTTTCCAGTAGTCGTGTGTGGTTGTGAGAGTTGGACCATAAAGAAGGCTGAGCACTGAAGAATCGATGCTTTCAAATTGTGGTGCTGGAGAAGACTCTTGAGAGTCCCTCAGACTGCAAGGAGATCAAACCAGTCAGTCCTAAAGGAAATCAACTTTGAATACACATCAAAAAGACTGATGCTAAAGCTGAATCACCAATACTTGGGCCACCTGATGTGAAGAGCCGACTCACTGGAAAATACCCTGATGCTGGGAAAGATTGAGGGCAAGAGGAGAAGCAGGCAACAGAGGATGAGATGGTTAGATAGCATCGCCAGCTCAATGGACCTGAGTCTGAGCAAACTCTGGGAGATAGTGAAGGACGGGGAAGCCTGGCAGTCTGCAGTCCATGTGGTTGCAAAGAGTCAGACACGACTTAGTGACTGAAAAACAACAATTACAAAAAGATCAGTTATCTAAGTTCAATTTCATTCTCTTTCACAGGTTGTAAACTATAGATACATGGGCTAGATTTAGCCCACAGAGAAATTTACACTTGTGGTGTTGTGTTTATTTTGTTTTTTAAATTGCCTTGCTTGTCAGCATTTTATATGTGGGATTTTTCAGATTGATATTTTCATTGGATATTTTCATATGCAAGTTCAGATTTCCTAGTTCTACTGAAAACTGGGAAGATCTGCCAATACTGGCTTTGATTCCCTACAGCTATAATTGCTGGGGCTAAGTAGCGGCTGCCCAGAGGGCATGTGCTCTCCACAGCCCTGTGTCTCCACCTGACCTGCTTGCCTCACTAGTCTTTTTGCTAAATCTCATAGACATTTGGATGTCAACTCCTAGTTTTCCCTTTATTTTCAGAGAAAAAATAACTCCCTAAAATATTAAAAGGGATCGAAACAAGAAGAATGCAAAGAAGCACTGAGACTGAACAACCAATATACTGGATATTAATAAATATTAATAAATTAGAGTGGAAGTCATAGACAGCTGCTGTGAGAAGCAGTAGAGCAATGTGGTTAAAAGTTTGAATAAATGACTGAAGCAATGTCAAATTGTGGCTTCTGCCCTAATTAGCTTAGGAGAGTTATTTAAACTCAGCTTGCTCATCTGTAATATGAGAATAATAACTATTATTTTCAGAATTTGTTTAAATAACAGGGATTTACTAAGTACCTACTATGTTTCAGAGACTCATGCAGGCACTGATGATGCAACAATACTCCAAACACACTTTGTACTCGTGTGGTTTACATTAAATAAGTGAATCCATGTTAAGCATATAGAATAATGTCTGGCACAACAGTAACCAGTTCTCAGTGCATGTTATCTATTATCCTCGTTATTATTCACAATATGCTCTCTACGGTAAGTTATTAGTTAAATTAGGAATGGCAAACCTGTTTACGTTTGTGCTTTATTTCCTGATAATAGTTACCAGAAATACAGTGTTAAGAATGAGTCTGAGGCCTTGTCTAAGCTCAGCAGAAAGGGGTGCACTGATTGACTCAATGTCTGACATGGGCTGGAGTAATGTGTGTGGAAGTTTGCCTGGAGGTTTTGTTACCCCGGGTGAAAGAAACTCTAGTTTCTGTAAACTAAATTTCTATAAAGAAGTCTATAAATTTCCGCCTCTCTTGACAGTTTTTCTGAGACCTCTTGCTCAGAGAGAGACAAAAATCCAAGAAAACTTTTCCAAGTTTTCTCTTTCAGCAGGCAGCTCAGAAGGGCAAGGCCGTGTTCTGTTCCTACAGATGTGCTGAGACCACGCAAAGCTCAAACGGCTACCAGCCTGTGATTAGGGATGGTTTGAAGATGTCTGTTCCAATAATCAACACTAAACGTGAACCTCTCAGAGCTGCAAACCCCATGCATGGGAACTGAAATACCGGCTTGGGTAGGATACCTTTCTCTTCAATAAAATATTTAAAAGGAAATAATGAAGGAAAAGAAGAACATTCCAACTAATCAAAGCACAAAACCCAAAAGTTAGCCCCTGGCTGGCCTAGAGGCCTTTAAGGCAGCGCCTCTGCCCTCACTGAAGGCCCAGGTGTGATTCCCCCATACATGTACTATCATGCAATTCTGGACCAAAAGGGGAAAAAAATCTTCCCAGAGGCAAAAAAGAAATAAACTCTTTTCCAACAATATTAAATGTGAACCTCCCCTACTCCCCGGAAGGTTGCACCTGCCGCTCTAGCCTAGGGCTCCTCTCCATCTTCGGTCAGACTCATATGCGGCAGCCAGGTTCACAAGGACAAAGAATTCACAGTCACGAGAGGAGAGGCAGGAGAGGTCACTGGGTAGTGAAAGAGAGGAATGTCTGGGCCTCCAGGTTAAAGGTGAACAGACAAGACACCTTCCGGTTATAAAGCAGACATGGGCAATAATGCTGGGAGGCAGCTTTGCACAGCAACTCAGCTGTGGTCTTCTGGATTAGCTCTCCTAATCCAGATGTGGGGATGTGGGATGTTTGACAATGATTCTTGGAAGGCTGCTCACACACACATCAAGCGTAATTTCAGAGGATCCATATTGTCCCTGTCAGGGTAACATAAAACCAGAGTTATGCCAAGGTGGGGATATTGGTTTTGTTCCAATACAACTTTATAGATGGTGGGCTGTATTTGGCCTGTAGGCCATAGTTTGTGTCCCCTGATCTAGCACAATAAATATTAGCAAATCTGTACTAAGTATAAAATAAGTACATTCATTTCCTTGTTACATCCCAATGAATACTAAAACCAATGGTAACGTACAGTGATTAGGAATCAGAACAGTGGGAGAGAGCCAGGTACTAGAAGAGGCCCATACTCCTAGGATTGGGGGTGTTCATTTCTTTGTTCAGCTGTTACACACTGTTACACACTGTTACACACTGTTACATAAGGGCCATGCACTTATATACAAGTATTTTCTGCATGCATGTTATACCCTGAAAAAAAGTTTACAAAAAGTAAATATATAAGTAAAATAAATAAGGGCTAAAGAGAGAAAGTGAAGTGTCCCTGTCTGCTAGCTTTGAGCTCCTGTAATGACAGCTGATAAAAAAAAATAATGCAACCCACTCCAGTACTCTTGTATGAAAAATCCCATGGACGGAGGGCCTGGTAGGCTACAGTCCATGGGGTCGCAAAGATTTGGACACGACTGAGTGACTTCACTTTCACCAGTTCTGTGTAGACCTAGACGATCAGCCATTTCACTGGCAAACAGAAGCTAAAGTGTCGCTGTTTGGTCTGCTTGTTCCATAGATAAAGTGAGTGTCCTGATGATGAAATGAACTTTCAAACCAAATGCCTCTAATTTCTCACCTCTAAAACAATCTTGTCTATCCCATAGCTCTGCTTTGAGGGTTAAACTCAATAATGGATATGAAATGTCTGGTATAGTTAACACCCATGGTTAGTCCTCAATGAAAGTCAACTGAAATGAAAAAAGACCGAAGTAGAAAGAATGCTGGGTGTCTCTCACTTTCCCCTTCGTACCTTCTCGAGCCATCTCTGCACCCATCCTGAGGTCACGCAATGTGGACCATGCCAGTGGGTCCCCTTGCCTTTCTGGGTTCCAGTGTGAGAGTGGAGGCCTGAGAGAGAGGCAGATCAGGCACTTGTTTCCCCCAGTTCCTCCCAGCATCATCCCTCAACTAAATGGGTATAAAGCATCCCTTTCTGCACAGCTGCTTCATCTTAAAGTCTCTAGAAATGCTCCTCTCCTAGCTTCCTCAAGCCACTGGGAAGGAACTGCTCCCTGATGATGATAACTCTAGGATACTGGAGTATTCCTGTGGTTTCCCCTACACTGTTCCCATAATAGGAAAGTGAATTCAAATATGAGTGAGGCAGTAACATTTCTGAAAATAGTAAATTGTGCTTTCTTTTGGTGCACTTATGGGACTTGGAAAAACAAGGGCTATTTTTCTTTAGGCCCAGTGCACAAAGGTTATCAGGCTTTGTTTGCCAAATTTGGGTTTTCTTGCTGTAGGAGTTCATTAAGTCTGAGTTTGTTTTTCAGAAATGAAAACAGCAGTTACCACCCAACCTAGACATACGATTTATGTGGGTGAGGATGCTCAGGGAGGTAGGCTGGGGCTGGTTTAAACAGTAGTCATGGAGATTTCGAAGGGGCCTGGGGGCTCATTCTACTCCTAAGAACAAGACTTCTAGGAAGGAGCTGTGGATGCCAAAGTCCTGAGATTTCAGGCCCTGGGGTTTTTGGAACCTTGTCAAAGAGCTCCCATGCCAGTCCTTTGGGGAAGAACCCAAGCTGCCATCTTTAAGTGCATACATGGGCCTGGACAATGAGTCCTATAGTAGTGACCATGATGTGCTGACAATTAGAGGCCATTCTGGTGAGAACTGTTGGGTCCGTATAAGTCCCTTAGTATTTTTCTATAATCTCAAGGGAGAGTAAAGTGCCTTCTAAACCATACCTGGATATACACAGGCTCTATCAATGTTTCTGATTTTGTATGACTTGAACTGGGCCTCTACACTGCATCTCTAGCACATATTCAGGAATGCCTGTGTGAGTAGTCCACTGGGCACTGGGTGCTACTACACTCATCCCTGTTTTACAAAGAAGAAAAATAGAGCTGCTGAGCCTAGCTTTCACCAGCTTAAGATGTCTGGGGTCTAGGCTAATACTGGTTAAGCAAAAGACTGATACAAATTGCCATTTCTTATTCGTGTGAAGCATGTTTATATTCACCTCATATTCACTTTAGAAGCTCAATGCTTATTTTATCCTGGGGAATCTTGCTCAAATACAGATGTTTGCAAAATTTCAAGAACTGAGCAAACTTCTACTTCTTCCCTCACACTCAAGCTAGCATAAACCTTTCCCCAAGTGCTTATTAGGTAAGATTGGTCTGGAGCAGTTAATCTATGAAGATGCTGAGCAAAACCAAGATATGTTTTCCATCTTGCTATTAAGCACCAAACTTAGAAAATCAAGTAAAACAATCAACATGGCCACTCACGAAGTCAGCAAAAATGTATATATAATTAATCTTCAGCATGGCAGTGCAGTCACAGTATTAGCATCAAATGTACCCAAAGAATAAATGTAAATTACAGGTACAAATCAATTTATGTGTTCAGCAGCATTTTCACTTACCTCCACATACAAACCCCAGTTGCTTGAGGCATATGAATAAATAGTTACTGGTGTTCAGAGAGAAGCAAGTCTGCAAACTGAGATCCAAGAGAAAATAAAAACAAAACAGCACTATCGCCACACCACAGGCATTGAGAAACGCCCAGAGAAGCGAATGTTTCAGTACTCTCTGGGGAAGAGAAGTAGTAGCCTAGATGCTCACTTATTCTCTTGGCCTCTTTCTGTTGCTAAGAGTCCCCTTGCGATTAAACTCTGGAGTCACTGGAAGGGAGGATGTTGCAGGGACCCCCAGATAAAGAATGAAGCCAGACTCACTTCCAGTCCATAGAAGTGAAGTGAAGTGAAAGTTGCTCAGTTGTGTCTTACTGTTTGTGACCCCAGGGACTATACAGTCCATGGAACTCTCCAGGCCAGAATACTGGAGTGGGTACCTTTCCCTTCTCCAGGGGATCTTCCCAACCTAGGAATCGAACCCAGGTCTCCTGCATTACAGGTGGATTCACGTGGAAATGGATTCTCTTTCTGTCATGAAATGTTAAGTATCCTAGGCATTTCCTTTTTGATGCCCTGAAGAAAACAGAAACATTAAAAAGAACTGGAAGTGCAAAGATCTTAGAATCTCAGTTTTAGATCTTAAATGTCTCAGAAAATTGTAACTAAGAAGAGTGTCCTCCACATAAGCCTATATAATACAGGTACCTTTTCCCTCTTCCCCAACCCCTAACTTTAT
Organism: Bos mutus; assembly: GCF_027580195.1. Taxonomy (NCBI): domain Eukaryota; kingdom Metazoa; phylum Chordata; class Mammalia; order Artiodactyla; family Bovidae; genus Bos; species Bos mutus. The sequence continues at coordinate 34,527,550 of NC_091638.1, read as the reverse complement.
TTTTCAATTCTCTTTGTGTTTCTGGCTGCTCAAAGACAGAGCGGAGTAACTGGCTTTTTCTACTTTGAGCAGTGCTTACCTTAATCTTGACAACAGTTTCCTTTGAACCGTTAATAAAAGTCACAGGGACTTCTCTGGTGACCCAGTGGTTAAGAATCCGTCTTGCAATGCAGGGGATGTGAGTTCAATCCCTTGTTGAAGAACTAAGATCCCACACGCTGAAGAGCAACTAAGCCTGTGTGCTGCGATTACTGAGCCTGCATGCTGTGGAGCCCCTGCACCGCAACCAGCAATCCTGTGTACACAACAAAACAGCTGGCGTGCTGCAATGAAGATCCTGGGTGCCGCAACTAAGACCCAATGCAGCCAAGTAAATAAAATAAAACGATCTTTTTTAAGTCACAGGCATTGATTAGGTTCAGTCTTCCCAACCTCCCTTTCCATCACTCCTTTTGTCCCCCATATGAATGTATATTTTCAGTTTTCTCCCGATGCTTATCTTTAAGTATCACTATGGGCTCAGTGGTAAAGAATCTCTCTCCCAACACAAGAGACACAGGTTCAATCTCTGGGTTGGGAAGATCCCCTGGAATAGGAAATGGCAACCCACTCCACTATTTTTGCCTGGAAAATTCATGGACAGAGAAGCCTGGTAGACTCCAGTCTGTGGGGTCACAAAACAGTCAGACATGACTCAGCGTGTGCACAGACACACACACATGCACACACATGGACACATACACACAGTACTAACAGTCTCATTTAAATAAAATGGCTAAGTGTGTGAGGGGGAATTCTGGTTAATTGAGCACAAATGAAGAAAAATCTTTACTTTTTCAGTGCTTTTGGTTGAAAATCTTTCTCTTAAAATGTTTTTCTCCCATCCATCTTTCATTTTACTCTCATTCCACAGATAAAAGTGTGTAACTATCAGCACACAAATATCCAAATTTATACATTAATAAATTAATATAAGCAATCACAGCTGCAAAGAGGGTGAGATTGCATCAAGTTTCAGATTTCTGAAATGATGACCATATTCTGGACTAAGTTTAGCTATGAGTTCCCTGGTAGCAGAGCAAAATAAGAAATAGATCCCATTTTCTAATTAAAAGAAGCAAAGCAGTTTATAGATCCCATTTTCTAATTAAAAGAAGTGAAGCAGGAAAGTTAAACTCTTGAAAGAACATGGGGCACTAAAATCTAATAATAATGACCTACATGAAAATTTTATCTGACTTTTCCATTTGTGAGGTTGGACCAACAGTGATTTTCACAGAAGGAAATCTTTTCCTCTATATTCCCACCTTTCCCTTGCACATAGTATTTTACTTGATTTTGTTAACTTTTCTGACTAGAAATTGAACCTATGATGAGACTGTCTTGGCTTAAAAAGGTGGTCAATGGCAAATCAGTGAGATCATGGTCCTACCTCTGCTGCTGCTAAGTCACTTCAGTCGTGTCTGACTCTGTGAAACCCCATAGATGGCAGTCCAACAGGCTCCCCCGTCCCTGGGATTCTCCAGGCAAGAATACTGGAGTGGGTTGCCTTTTCCTTCTCCAATGCATGAAAGTAGAAAGTGAAAGTGAAGTCGCTGAGTCTTGTCCGACTCTTAGCGACCCCATGGACTGCGGCCCACCAGGCTCCTCCGTCCATGGGATTTTCCAGGCAAGAGTACTGGAGTGGGGTGCCATTGCCTTCTCCGGTCCTACCTCTACCTTCTGTTAATTGCTATGCTTTATGAGAAATGCTGGACTGGAGAAAGCACAAGCTGGAATCAAGATTGCCGGGAGAAATATCAGTAACCTCAGATATGCAGATGACACCACCCTTATGGCAGAAAGTGAAGAACTAAAGAGCCTCTTGATGAAAGTGAAAGAGAAGAGTGAAAAAGTTGTCTTAAAGCTCAACATTCAGAAAACTAAGATCATGGAATCTGGTCCCATCACTTCATGGCAAATAGATGGGAAAACAGTGGCTGACTTTATTTTTCTGGGCTCCAAAATCACTGCAGATGGTGACTGCAGCCATGAAATTAAAAGATGCTTGCTTCTTGGAAGGAAAGTTATGACCAACCTAGACAGCATATTAAAAAGCAGAGACATTACTTTGCAGCAAAGATCTGTCTAGTTAAGGCTATGGTTTTTCCAGTAGTCATGTATGGATGTGCAAGTTGGACTATAAAGAAAGCTGAACGTCAAAGAATTGATGCTTTTGAACTGTGGTGTTGGAGAAGACTCTTGAGAGTCCTTTGGACTGCAAGGAGATCCAATTAATCCATCCTAAAGATCAGTCCTGGGTGTTCACTGGAGGGACAGATGTTGAAGCTGAAACTCCACTACTTTGGCCACCTGATGTGAAGAGCTGACTCATTTGAAAAAACCCTGATGCTGGGAAAGATTGAAGGCAGGAGGAGAAGGGAATGACAGAGGATGAGATGGTTGGATGGCATCACCGACTCAATGGGCATGGGTTTGGGTGGACTCCGGGAGCTGGTGATGTACAGGGAGTCCTGGGGTACTGTAAAGAGTTGGATGCGACTGAACGACTGAACTGAACTGAATGAAAATAAACATCTTGGCTAGTTCGATAGCAATGTTGATATAATCCTCTTAAAAATGCTTCAAAGATCACTTGATTATTCCAATGTTAGTCAGAGAGTCAAAGATGAATCAAGAGTGAGAGTACCATACTGGTCTGAGGAACTACAGCACTAACACAGCAAACTGGATTTTCTAGAAAACTTTAAGTGCCACAGACTGATTTTTCTCATTTTCAGATTATATGTGCTGAAGGAGATCATAAATTATGGTATAATAAGGACAAATGAATTCTTTTGAACTCAAATCCAAATCTCAATTATTCAGTTTCATTTTCCCCATAACTATCAAACTGTCATAGAAATTCAGTATTTCAATTACTAGACATTTTTCTTGCATGCACTAAAAGCATAATAAACTTGGTCAGATTATATGCACTGATTTTTAGTTTATAACTTGATGAATGTGTTCATATTCCATTAAGTATCCTTTATTTTTCTATGATACTAGCCCAGGAACTTTATACCTCAAATGTTCCTATCTTACTTTCTTTGCTTAAATTTCATCTACTGTAATTCCTTTATTTTCTGATTTCTGTCTTTAATACTTGGGGTTTCTAAATTCTATCTTTTAATCTTTAATCTTTGGTTTTCAAAATCTGTCTTTTGAGAGGCAGAATTTCTCACCTACTCTAAGTGAACAGTTTTCAAATTTTAATTTGGAATCACTGGAAAACCAATTATATTTAGTGAAAAAGGCACACTTTTTTGATTCCTGGTTCTCCCCTTTACAGTCCACTCATGAAATATACTCAAATTTCTTAGTATGTCTTTCTAAACCTATAAAATGGGTATAATAGTAATGCTTCACTGTTAAGATGGATATGAAGATTAAATATGCATATATGAGAAAGTTTGTCAACCATAATTTATATTTACTTTTTAACCATTGTTACTATTAGGCCAATGTTGTTTTGTGAAGATATACACAGAAACTCACAATGATAACAGGAAATATTATGGAATACTTACTGTGTATCATTCATTCTACTAACACTTTAAATATGTCAACTCATTTGAACCTCACAGTAACCCAAATGCATTATTATTAATATTATTCCCAGTTTTCAGATGAGGAACCTTAAGTTCAAACTGAATAGTAAACTTGTACAAGGTCACACAGTCAGCAAATGACAGCTGGGTTTTAACCTAAGCATTAGTCCATGGGCTTAATGCTTAGATTAAATAGAGGTTTTAAAGCATGTCTTCAGCACACAGCTGTGGTTAAGTACTCTATATTGGGAATATTATTAAATGTTATATATGTACAAAAAGGATTCCATCATCAAGTAAATTTAGAAAACACTTGGTTAAAGAAAGAGGTTCCTTGACTGCATGACTCCTTAGGTTCTTTAACATGTACTATGAATCTCTAAGAAGGAACCATAGGGGGCAGCCCTTCGCTTCTTAAGACCAAAGTGAATCAAAGCTATTCTTGATAAGCATCTCAAAGGACCAGTATTCCACAGAACCCATTTTGACAAATGTTGATTATAAGGTGTGATAAATAAGTAGAAATAACATACCACTCAAGTCTAGCAGAAAATTCGTTAAAGCAGGAAAGACAAGTGTATAGTATTAATAACTCCATTTATACATGATCCTCATTTTATATACCACCTGACACATTAATTGAGTTATCCAAAGTAAAAAAGGCAAGAGTTGCAACCTTTTTCTAAAAATGCATGTGTAGAGGATGTTTTTGACTTACAAGAGTTACAAGGCATATATATATTTCCTCCTGAGGATGGTTCTCTGAGGCTGACATTTAAAAAAGAAAGATGCACAAGAACAAGCTGAGCTTTCACACATCTTCTTGGCAGGAGACACTATAGATCACGCCAGGGCAGGACTGAGGGAACTCCAGAAACCAGTTGTCTACAAGTGACTAATGACAGCAAGATGACCCGCTCACCCTTCCTAGGCTCTTCTCTACCAGAGCAACTGGAATTATCTTCAGGACATATAGAGAGGGAATGACACTGGTTCCAAATCACTTAGAATCTATGATGCCTTCACAACAACCCTCGCCTCCCCACAACCCCTACTTCCCCAAAATGAATCTTTGCTTACTGACTTCTTCACTTTTTGTTACTACTGTCAACTTACCATCACTCTCAACTTCCTTTCCATCCCAACACACAGACATGTTCTACTTCCCAATTAGGGAGGAATCACAGTTTAGCTCTTACCAGCTTAACACAGAAACTAAAATAAAATAGCTTAAAAATTAATGAATCTGGTCAGCTTCATTGAGCTGTGAACCAAAGGAAAAAGTGGTGGTGAACAGTAATACGACCCACTTTTTAGAACCCATGGGCTCTTATGAGCCACACCAGATGTGGCCCACCAGGCCATCAGCACCAACCATATACCATCACTCAACCCCATCCCATAGTATGTGCCTACCCTGAATATTCGCAGTAAGTCTAAGTTATTTTAGGACATACACTGAGGTGAGACTAGTATTTCTGAAGTCTGGAAGTCCACGTGCAGTGGACGGTGGGATCATACCCGTCTGCACTGTGGACACACGAGCTACGCCTCTGAGTGACTCAGATAATTAAAGTGCAGATTTTACTGGTATTATCCTCATTTCTTCCTTCAGTGTTCTCAGTCATCCAAGTATCTCTTGCCTGGAGTTCACTGCACTTTACTCTTTGAAACCCTCCTTGTCCAAGCACAGTTTATGGACCCTCCTTCCTCTCACATTTTTAAGACCAGTAAAGCTGCAACTAGAGATCAAACTCTCAAATGTTTTCCATTTAGCATTAAAATGGCTCAAAAATCTGCTTCTCCCTGCACAGTGTCTCCTTACATGGATGCAGACTGGCACCTCTGGATGGAATCGATGAATCACTTCCTTGCAGTAGTTCAACAGCATCTATAACATAACATTTGTGCCCTGAGGCTATTGAGTTTACTCGGGCAAAATGCCTTGAGATTGAATAAAAGTTGTAAGAGTGCTATGAAAGAATGATTTCCTAAACCTACTGATGAAGCTACTGGACACATTAGTTCACAGGTTGAAATAAAAACTGACTCCAATGCTGAAATAAAATCTTTAATCCTTCTAGAAGGATTACAGAAGCAGCATGGAGAGAAAGTAAAATAATTAGATTGGAATGGACACTTGTGGTTAACTCTCGAATCAGTTGGGTCCTCTGGAAAATAGATGATAAGAGTGAACTAGGAGAGCAGAGGTTGATTGGAAAGTAACATTTGTGAAACTAAAAGGGAGGAAGCGGAATCAGCCAGGGTGGGTCCTAAGGCTGTATATAGATCTGGCAGCCCTACAAGACTGCAGACCATAGGCTGCTTTTTAGAGGAGGCTTCCACTGTGCAGAAAGGTTAAGTCCTGGTACCATTGTGCTACTCGGTCATCGGCTGGGACTACTCTGGAAAGAGCTTGATCTTGGTTCAAAGGTTAGGGTCAAATGAACGAGGTAATAGAAGCTATCAGCAGCTAACCATACATCTTGCACTTAAGTCAGCAATCCTTTCTGGATGCAGGATCTGAATTAGACCCCCTTCCAGAGCAGAAAATCTGCTCTGACTCAATGTGTATTCCATCTCTTCCTCATTGTGGAGCAGAGAAATATTTTGAGAGAATACAGAAGAGCCTTTAATTAAATGCTCTCAACACTGGAACTCTCATTGATGCAGGCTGTTATAAATATGAGCAAAGACACACAACTGAACAAAAGCTCATTAAATATGACCACAAAAGGCATTACTGATCTCTCTGACTTATGAACAGAATCTTTCAGACCTGAGCCTATTAGTAAGTAGGGGGGCTTTCTAGATACAGCTTAAGGATTTCAACAACCTATTAATTCATTATCAATCAATAATGATTTGGGGGAAACTAACAGAATTAACTGTCACCTCGGAGAACCAAGATCTGGAAATGAGATACGTAACAGAGACACTGTATTGATGAGAAAAGAGGTTCTAGGCAGATATTGACAAACACAGTCATAATTAGAAATTTCATCACTTCTCTTTTAGTTACTAGTATATCAAGCAGACCAAATGATGAAAAATATATAAAAGATCTGAGCATAATCTATACTGATGTCTCTTACTAGACCCTAGCCTTACAAAAAGAGCCTTAAGGGCAAAGGCCAGAGAAAAAGAAATGCAGAAATCTCTGAATTGTTCACCCTTCTCCTTCCTCTGTGGTTTCCATCTGTCCTGCCCTCACAGGCTGGCTGCAGCCATAGCACACACGTGCCTTATGGTCTACATGCCAGATTCTCTCATCATCTCCACACCCCACACATGTACACTATACCAGTGCTCTCTGTCCTTGAGCAGCTGTGACTGTGCCCACATCAGAGCCCTTGTGATGTATAATCAGACCTGCATGTCTTGCAGGTCTGATTACACCTGAGTGCTCCAAAGGTCGTTGGAATGCAGATAAGTGTGTGTTTCCTGAAACCTGTAATTCTGAGGATCTGACTCAGGTGCACTGAGCTTGCAAGTGAACTGAACACACGGCCCAGTGTGAATCTGTCCACTGGTCTTCTTCTCTACTTATCAGAGCTTATAAGATTTCTTTCTTTAGGAACTTGTGGGTGGGGTGTTGACTGATGTTTTTCAATCACTTACTACATTTTATAGAAGAAAAATTATGTTCTAGGAATACTTCAAATTTGGGAATTTTCAAAAATTTCTCTTGGAAATGTCGGTGACTAATTTTTTTTAAGTTTAATATGATGTTTTTTGTAGAACTTTGCCTCTTATATAAAGGATATGACTACTTTCTAAACATTTATGGACCAATTATAAAAATGGGTCACATTCTAGCTTACAAATCACAAAAACAAGAATAAAGACAACTACAAAGAGTATTACAATTACTATATCACAAACCATATACTCTTAACAATTAAAATAGATATCAATAATAAAATTTAAGTTTAAAAATTCCCCCCAAACATTAGTAAGAATATTGGTAAGCATCCCAAAAGGAAACAGATGGTCGATTCAAATTAGGATAATCCAAGTGGGGCCTAACGAAGGAGATATTTAAAAGATGTGAGCAGATGTAGGGAAACCACAAGGAATAGAGCAGTGCCCTGGGTTTAATAAGAGTGGAATGATTACATATCCTGAGTCTGAGGAGGCAAGATGCAGGTAAGGCAGTCAGAGCTTAGAGGAGAAAAGTCCTCTGAAAGGGCCACCTTCAGAAGAGAAGTGACCTAGCTAGAGGATACAGCCATCTTGAGGCACTACAGAGGTGGGAATATTAATACCTAGAACATTTGCAGCCACTTCAACCGAGCTGCAACATACCATACACAATGCTGACCATTCAGTGGGCTGGAAACCAGCGTGCCTCTTCACTGCTTTCTCAGAAGGCCCAACCAGACAACATGGAGGTGAACTTAAGTATTTTGTCTCTTTTCAGGAGGAAGTGAGGCCCCTTCAGTAGCAGCCATCTGGTGCATCAGATAAGGACAGTCCAAGAAAACAGTGCCTGTATTAAGATGGCCACAACAAGTCTGTTAGCCAGCTGCCTTTGTAGTACAGGGTTTAGGGTAAATGCTTTGTTTTGGATTCTTTTCCACTGAGATTGGACAGGCCAAACTGTGATCTGAAAACTTTCTATTTTCATCCTGGAAAAATCTCTTCCAGGCCTTTCCTAGGGCATCATTAAACTCAAGCTATACCATCAAACTACTGGCTCCATTTTCAAACCTTTGGATACACCCAGGTTTGATTGAACCCTGACTTTTAGTTCTTTATATAGGCCACTCTGATGCCTACCATTGCCTTTCACCAGGAATACAGAACTTGCTTTAAAGTCATAATAAACTTTTGCAACAAGTCATCAGCAAACATCCTTACGACACCACTGCTTCTACACCATGCAGTCATCAATTATATCCAGCATCTACACAGGCAGCCTCTCATAATTCCTGGAGTGTGGTAGCTTGGAACTTTCTGTACTAATTCATTTTGCATTAGTGCTTAGCAGCAAGAAATCCTGACTCCTGGCACAGAGAAGTAAATTATTTCTTAAGAGTACTATACTTAGATGCTTTGAGTTTAATTACCTTGTAATTTCCCGGTCATGTTATTACCATGAAGTTACACCATTTTGCAAATTTATTTAAAGCTTATAAAAAGAAAATTAGTTTGGAAATGAATGTTTCTAAGTTGGTCTCTTGTAAGTAGCTCTTTTGTTGTTGTTTAAAAAAATAAAAAGCTTTCCTACCTGAAAATACAGGTTGCTCAAATGTCTACTCTCTTAAAAGTTCAAAATTCAAATCTTCAGTTCAAGATGTGAGGTAAATTAAAGAGGAGTAAGGGATCTTTAAAGAAGATCATTAAAGTAAAGGGGTCAGATACTAGAAGAACAACCATATCACGGCCAGGAGCCTGGTCAAAGTTTGAAACATTGGTGATACTTAGGATCCCAAGTTTTGTTCAATGGAAATTTACAAAGGTCTGGAATGACCTGAATATTGTCCACAGTATATTTATATAGCATAAGGGAATTAAGTGAGACACTATTTGTCTCTAGGGAGAAGGGAGTCAAGATTTTTTTTTTTTTTTTTCTTTCTTTCTTTCTTACACCACCCTGACTCCTACCTCCCTAGGATCAGTGGGAAGAGACTTGGCCTCCAAAAAAGGAAAGAGTTGCTGAAACTATAGGATACTGACACTGACTTTCAGTGGTGATACACTTTCATGTCATATATGGCATGGCCACACTTCTCTTTCTTCCCTGAACCCCAAAGAGATGGTAAGAGTCTAGGGCTATAGGGCCTAGGATCTCTATCTCTCCTTTGCTGTTGTGTTTAGTCACTCAGTCATGTTCGACTCTTTGCGACCCCAATGACTGTGGCCTGACGGGCTCCTCTGTCCATGGAATTCTCCAGGAAAGAATACTGGAGTGGATAGCTGTTCCTTTCTATAGGGGATCTCCCCAACACAAGGATCAAACCCAGGTCTCCTGCATTGCGGGAAGATTCTTTACCATCTGAGCTACCAGGGAAGCCCAAGAATACTGGAGTGGGTAGCCTATCCCTTCTCCAGGGGACTTCTCAACCCAGGAATCCAACTGGGGTCTCCTGCACTGCAGGTGAGTTCTTCACCAGCTGAGGTACCAGGTGTTCTCTTTCCTTCCTGTTAGGTAGCTTTGAGGGGAACCTAAAGCTGCTCGGTTCTACTCTATTGCCCACTGTCGGTAGACATCAGACAAGTTGTATCTCACGGTGACTGAACCAGAATCCTGTGTTTGATCATTTGGGATGTGGGACGAGAATCAGAGCCATTCTTACAACCTGCTTTATCTGAGGCTGATTGGTCTTAACTGGCTTTGGAAAAAAGAAACTTCAGTTTGGTCAAGTACCTTACTAAAACTATGCCTTGATGTTTAAGTTCAATCATAATGATACTAGGCACCCTGTCCATAATAACTATTCCAGGGCACCCATTTCTCATGAGGACCTGATGGGGAAAATGAGTTGCTGACCCAAGGCAGAATTTATATGTTCCTGGGGCCCTTGGCTGTGGGGAGGGCATGTAGCAAACTAGACGTATCCCATAGTCCAACAGGCACTCATTGGTAGATGATCAATTCCTTTGAAATATGAAGAAAAAATATGAAAAATATGCCCCTTTTTCTCAATCTCTATGGAACTTTTCCATCTTCCTTTGCCTCAAACCCTGGCCTTTTCCTTGGCTCTACTTACACCCCTACCTTGTACACTACTTTTAAATTACATTATATGCTTTAAAAAGTTCCTTAATGTTTTAAAAATGACATTCCAGGATTCAAATGTTGCCAAATAATAACTTAAAATAAATTAGTATTTATACAATTGCACTCATCTCACATGCTAGTAAAGTAATGCTCAAAATTCTCCAAGCCAGGCTTCAGCAATATGTGAACTGTGAACTTCCTGACGTTCAAGCTGGTTTTAGAAAAGGCAGAGGAACCAGAGATCAAAGTGCCAACATCCGCTGGATCATAGAAAAAGCAAGAGAGTTCCAGAAAAACATCTATTTCTGCTTTATTGACTATGCCAAAGCCTTTGACTGTGTGGATCACAATAAACTGTGGAAAATTCTGAAAGAGATGGGAATACTAGACCACCTGACCTGCCTCTTGAGAACTCTGTATGCAGGTCAGGAAGCAACAGTTGGAACTGGACATGGAACAACAGACTGGTTCCAAATAGGAAAAGGAGTATGTCAAGGCTGTATATTGTCACCCTGCTTATTTAACTTATATGCAGAGTACATCATGAGAAACACTGGGCTGAAAGAAGCACAAGCTGGAATCAAGATTGCCAGGAGAAATATCAATCACCTCAGATATGCAGATGACACCACTCTTATGGCAGAAAGTGAAGAGGAACTCAAAAGCCTCTTGATGAAAGTGAAAGTGGAGAGTGAAAAAGTTGGCTTAAACCTCAACATTCAGAAAATGAAGATTATGGCATCCGGTCCCATCACTTCATGGGAAATAGATGGGAAACAGTGGAAACAGTGTCAGACTTTATTTTTGGGGGCTCCAAAATCACTACAGATGGTGACTGCAGCCATGAAATTAAAAGACACTTACTCCTTGGAAGGAAAGTTATGACCAACCTAGATAGCATATTCAAAAGCAGAGACATTACTTTGCCAACAAAGGTCCGTCTAGTCAAGGCTATGGTTTTTCCTGTGGTCATGTATGGATGTGAGAGTTGGACTGTGAAGAAAGCTGAGAGCTGAAGAATTGATGCTTTTGAACTGTGGTGTTGGAGAAGACTCTTGAGAGTCCCTTGGACTGCAAGGAGATCCAACCAGTCCATTCTGAAAGAGATCAGCCCTGGGATTTCTTTGGAGGGAATGATGCTAAAGCTGAAACTCCAGTCCTTTGGCCACCTCATGCAAAGAGTTGACTCATTGGAAAAGACTCTGATGCTGGGAGGGATTGGGGGCAGGAAGAGAAGGGGACGACAGAGGATGAGATGGCTGGATGGCATCACTGACTCGATGGATGTGAGTCTGAGTGAACTCCGGGAGTTGGTGATGGACAGGGAGGCCTGGCGTGCTGCGATTCATGGGGTCGCAAAGAGTCGGACACGACTGAGGACTGAACTGAACTGAACTGAACTGATACATATTGTTCTATTTATCATTTGCTTGCTTCCAGAAACTGTAAGCAATCAGTAGACATATTAAATTCTGGAATGAAAACGGCATGGCCTGTTTAGCTGCTTGACGTTTTATTAAAGTTAAACCAGTTAGTGGTGGTTGGTTAACTGAGGCTGAATCTCAACTCACTAAAAAGTCTGTAGTATTGCGCTGCACTTGAGGCAAAATAGTCATCATGTGCATTTAGGCTACAGGCAGCAGTTATCTAATTCTTTTTGCTCTCCAGGCTAGAATTTTATTTGAGGGACTAAGTTTTATACATGACTGACTATACAGATTTTGTAATTTCTGCATTTCTGAAAACTGATCTGTAAGAGTATATTCTGCTAAAAAATCATTGAATCTCTATTTTGTAGTAATTGTTGTTACTAAGGACCCCAGATATGGATGCCAAAGCCAAATCTAAATACAAAATGATAGAAATTATGATGAGATGGTGTCCATTAAGGACTAGAAGGCAACATCCAGACAGCCAGGAAAGCACCATGATAGTGAATAAAGGATGGGCTCTGGCCCCTTTTCATGGATATCTATATATAAGCATTACAGTATATTACTTTGGTATGCTTTGGTATAAAGTACTATGGGACAGAGGAGAAGCTACTAACATTGCCTATGCAGTTGAATGGCAGGCATGAGAGGTAGTCAAAATGATTCATGAAAGGCCTCAGAGAGGAACTGATATTCAGGCTAAGCTTTGAGATATGCACTGAGGAATGCCAAGTGAAAAGCAGGGAAAAGAAACATGTAGCAGGTGTACCAAACAAGAGGACTAGAAAAGGTCGCTCAAAATGTTGGAGTAGTCTATTATAAAAATCTATAAACATTCTCTGTTCATGGTCCCTTCTGGAAAGGCAGTCCTACACTCAGCTGCTGGAAGGAAAGACCTTATGTACCAAGGGGTAGCAACCACTCAGTGAATAACAGCTGGATCAAAGACAGACACCTTACCCAATACATGGCTGTTAAGTAACCAATTAGATTGTCTTTAGAGAATGGGAACGACCAGAGATATTTCAACTGGAAAGCTGAGACATGGGCAGCCATATTGTACCTTTAATAGGTCATATGCAGGGCAAAAAAACAGAGGGAGCTGATCTACACAGAAACAAGAATGAACAGATTCACAGGAAAAGGCAACAATAAAGTAATTACATGTATTTTGTTTCCTGATTTTTGATGTTGTATTAGTCAAAATACACCAGATTATACTACATCAGGGAGGGGTAAACAATAGCCCTTGAAATAGTGCAGTCTAGCTTCTACGTTTGCACAACTTGAATTAAAGCTTTTTTTTCTCCTTACAATTTTAAGGATCATAAAGGAAGAGGGAGATCAACTTCCTATGTGGCCTACAAAGCCTTTATAGAAAATATTTGCCAATCTCTGTACCAGATCTTTGAAGCTTTTAACAAGAAAGTTTCATTCCTCACTCATGCTAACACCCTGGAGTTTCGCTCAGAGTCCGCTAGTTTGGGATAGGAGGCTGAGAGAGCAGGCATCATGCTTAGTATGACATCACGAACATGACATCATGCTGTCAAATGTTGCGGCAGAGGGAAAACACTCCAGAAAGTCCTCCAACAGCAATTAAATGCTTCAGTGTGGACCCACATCACAACTACGCAGAACACACTGGCCAGAACTAATCACACAGACCCATACAACATAAAGGGAAGTACAATCCCACTGTGCATCACAAAGGAAGAGAACCAGCCTTGCTAAAGACTGAAACAATTGCCTGAAAACACTTGTATCCGTGCTGGGAGCACTTTTGAATAAGGTTCTATTCCTTACAATGACAAAAAGAAACGTGAATAGAGGGAAGCTGCTAGAGAGGAGCTATATAAAGTTAGCCAAGAGTCAGATGAGGAAGGGTCTTGCACATCATGCTAGAGTTCATACTTTTTCCTGTTCAATGGGAAGTCTTGATAGACTTTAGTTAAAAGGAAGAAGGACCAATGTAGGTTCTGAAAAAGGAGTTATAAGATCAGACCAGGATTTTAGAAATATCACTCTATCTACCACACGGTAATATAGGTTGGAAGATGTACTGAATGGAGGCCAGCTAGGAAGCTGCTGTCATGGACGAGGTATGAGGAGATGTGGATGTGATATAAAGCCGTGTTCAGGAGTATGAGCAGACAGCAAGACTGAAAAACAAAAGCATAAGAAGTAGGATTTACAGTGAGGAAGCTGAAGTTCCTACTTTGGACAACAAAATAAGAACTAAAACTAATAATTTATACAAGAAGGTGGAGGAAAAAATAGTTTCCAGGCCTTGCCCATTATTTGTGGTCTCTGAAAACTCTGAGACCAACTTGATATTAACAAATGACTACAGTCCCCTCTCCTTAAACTTTTCTTTCTGGATAAGTAATGAATGAGCTTCAAATCTTCAATTCTGTTCAAACTATGATCCTCTGGAACTGCTTCTCCTGCTTCTAGATTCTTCAAGTGCCAGATGAATAGTATTTCTAGATTTCTACAGCACATATACCATTTTGAAATGAATCATGGCACATAACAGAGTTTATACACAACTTACTTCTTCAACTCATGCTGACCACTATGCCCTCAGTTGCTTGTCATGAAATTGGGTGTGAGACCATGGAAAAGTTTGCTGAGCTTAGCTCAGATTTTCTCTCTGGAATAAACTGGAGATGGCATTTAATGCTCAACAGTAGGTAATTAAGGCAGATGGAAACATAGATGATTGTTTTAAAAACAGACTGAACAAAGTTAATTTGGAACATGCTGAAAATTCTGGCTTATGCAATGAAAATCAAATCAAGGGAGACAACGGATCTCAGATTCCTAGGTAAGTACTGACAGAAATGCATTCATGTACCATAACTGAGGCAGTTTTCATACTTCACTGAATTGTGAGCTACTAACTAGGGTCAAAACTTTGAACGTATTTTTTGTCACTGAATATAGGTACTATAAGGTGATATCAATGTGCTGTACGTATTCTTTTGTTTCCAGACTTTTTGGCCCCTCTGTTTGTAAGTTGTAGCAATCTTGATGCCACTCAGATATCATTTCCCTTTAGTGTATGTACTGATTATTTGTCTAGTTGCTCTCAGATCCATTCCTATACTTTCTCTAGTCTGCTCTGCATCACAGAAAGTGGAACACTGAAAACTACAGTTCCCAGGCTCCTTTGCTAAGTGGTGTCTAGCTTCATCCAGTGGGAGGTGATGTTGAAAGACTGCAGGGTAGAAGGAAAGGGGCAGCCGGGGTATTTCTCTCCCTTTCTCTGCTTTAGGTGGCATCTCATTTGAGGCTGTGCCTCCTCAGTTTCTACTACCTGTTCTCTCTGTGCTCCTTGTTCCCTCTGGGAAACCTCTGCTTTAGCCCAATTTCCCATTGATTTCTCCAGAATTCCAGCTTTCACCTGACAGTTCCAGCCACCGAGTCCCCAGGTCCAGCTCTAAGTTTCCAGCTCCCTCCAGCGTCCCTGACTTCTGGACTCTGACAATAGCATCTCCTGTCCTAAGTCCCTCCAGTTCTAGCTGTAGTAGCACCTTCTTATAGTTGTTAAACTCTGGATTGGCTCACCTTTCCCTGTTTACTCTTGGCTCTTCCAAACTTCTACAGCTAGATCCCTATACATTTTTCTCAGCTTAATTATTAAGCTATAGCTGATAAATAAAACTGTTGTGTATTTACAACCTGATGATGTGAAAGGATCCCCACAACACAGTTTACGAACACTAGATCTCTATACTAATCTCCTTGTATTTTGTACCCAGCAAGTGTTCTCTACATAGTCCATGAAGATGGACCATAGCATGAAAGAAAGCTTCCAGGAGACACACCCAGAGTTAGGAAGCTAAGTCAGTTAGAGACATTAAAAATCAGGCATCTGAGGCCAAACCATGATGGGAAGGAAAGCCTGCATTTCAGAGGATCTTTTGCTAAATGGATATTTCAGAAAAAAGATAAAAGAGGCCTGGGGTGGGCTCATATTCCTCTTCATACCCAAGCCCTTCCCCATTCTCAGGGTGCAAAGTCTCAAGCAATAATGGAAAAACCACTAACATACTATTCTCGATATCCTCACACTAAAGCACATGCAGAAAGAAAACTTGGCTGCTTTCTCTGAGAATAAAATACAGAAGAGCGAGACACTAATAGATTAATAAATTATTGAGAGTTAAATCAGCCTGTAAACAGTATACTTTATTTTTTTTTAAAGCAATCTTTTGATGACTTTTGTAAGACTGAAAAAGGAGCTTACCTAACTTCAGTTAAGTTGCCTTACTCTAGATATGTTTGATTTTTTTTTTACATATAAGAGAGAGCAATACATTTTGCTAGAAACAAAGTGCTTAAAAAACTCAGGCATCATGAAAGCAGAACATGAGCAGAGGCAGTGAAGCCTAAACTTTATAGGCAGTGGAGCCTAAACCTCATAGGCTTATGAGTCCAACAGTCCTGGGTTTGAATCCTAGCTCTTCTGCCTACTGGCTGTGCCTCAGTTTTCTTAATTGTAAAATGGGAATAATAGCACCTCCCTCTTTGTACAATTGTGAATATTAAATGAGATAAATTTTGTGAAGTATTGTCAAAGTATGGCAACACATCCCATTTGGCTACAGAGAATAAGGAACAACCCCAGTGACTACTTTTATTAGCAACAGTCAAACTTCTCATTTATTTTTAAGACCACAAGATGGTCCCACATGATAAATGCTCAAGTGATAATGGAGTGAGTACTATGGTGAAGGTGCACACATGTTTGGAAACTCAATATCAGTTTAAGTGGATACAAATACTGGAAAGCATTTGCTTTATCTAAAGTTTTGATGTGTTGTTTTGTTTGCTTCAACTGGCAACATTTGTTAAAACTGTAGAACTTGGACATTTCAAACTCTAGATATTTTGGAAAGACTCTTTTAAAGCAAAAAGGCTTACATGAATAAAAAGAAAAGTCACAGATGGAGAAAATATTAGCAAAACACATATGTGATAAAGGACTTGTAGATACAATATACAAAGAACTGGTAAAACTCAACAATAAGAAAACAAATGATTTGACTTAAAAATGAACAAAAGGGATGAACATATATATCACCAAAGAAGATATATGAACAGCAAATAATCATGTGAGAAAACGTTTATTATCATATATCATCAGGGGATTCCAGATTAAAACAATATTTAAATACCTCTATTGCCAACATCCGCTGGATCATGGAAAAAGCAAGAGAGTTCCAGAAAAACATCTATTTCTGCTTTATTGACTGTGCCAAAGCCTTTGACTGTGTGGATCACAATAAGCTGTGGAAAATTCTGAAAGAGATGGGGAATACCAGACCACCTGACCTGCCTCTTGAGAAATCTGTATGCAGGTCAGGAAGCAACAGTCGGAACTGGACATGGAACAACAGACTGGTTCCAAATAGGAAAAGGAGTACGTCAAGGCTGTACATTATCACCCTGTTTATTTAACTTCTATGCAGAGTACATCATGAGAAACACTGGGCTGGAAGAAGCACAAGCTGGAATCAAGATTGCCAGGAGAAATATCAATCACCTCAGATATGCAGATGACACCACCCTTATGGCAGAAAGTGAAGAGGAACTCAAAAGCCTCTTGATGAAAGTGAAAGTGGAGAGTGAAAAAGTTGGCTTAAACCTCAACATTCAGAAAACGAAGATTATGGCATCCAGTCCCATCACTTCATGGGAAATAGATGGGGAAACAGTGGAAACAGTGTCAGACTTTATTTTTCTGGGCTCCAAAATCACTGCAGATGGTGACTGCAGCCATGAAATTAAAAGACGCTTACTCCTTGGAAGGAAAGTTATGACCAACCTAGATAGGATATTCAAAAGCAGAGACATTACTTTGCCAACAAAGGTCCGTCTAGTCAAGGCTATGGTTTTTCCTGTGGTCATGTATGGATGTGAGAGTTGGACTGTGAAGAAGGCTGAGAGCTGAAGAATTGATGCTTTTGAACTGTGGTGTTGGAGAAGACTCTTGAGAGTCCCTTGGACTGCAAGGAGATCCAACCAGTCCATTCTGAAGGAGATCAGCCCTGGGATTTCTTTGGAAGGAATGATGCTAAAGCTGAAACTCCAGTCCTTTGGCCACCTCATGCGAAGAGTTGACTCATTGGAAAAGACTCTGATGCTGGGAGGGATTGGGGGCAGGAGGAGAAGGGGACGACAGAGGATGAGATGGCTGGATGGCATCACTGACTCGATGGATGTGAGTCTGAGTGAACTCCGGGAGTTGGTGATGGACAGGGAGGCCTGGCATGCTGCGGTGCATGGGGTCGCAAAGAGTCGGACACGACTGAGCAACTGAACTGAACTGAACTGAACTGATGTACCTATAGAATGGCTAAAAAAAAGAAAAAAAAAACTAAAAATACCAATTCTAGCAAGGATATAGAACAACAGGAAGTCTCACCCACTGCCAGTAGAAACTGAAATAGTATAATTATTCTGGAAAATAGTTTGGCAGTTTCTTATAAAACTATACAGAGTTTTATCACATGATCTAGCAATCACACTCTAAGGTATTCACCCAAATGAGCTGAAAACATGTCCACATAAAAAAATCTGAATGTTTTCAAATATATGAATGTTTGAAGCAGCTTTATTCATTATTGTCAAAACCCAGAAGAAACAATTATGTCTTTCAGTAGATGAATGTATACAAAGACTATGGTATATCCATACAGAGGAATATTATTCAAGAGTGAAAAAAGGAACTATCAAGTCACAAAAAGACATGGAGAATCCTTAAACACATATTCTAAGTGAAAGACACTAGTCTAAAAAGGCTACATGCTGCTTGATTTCAATTATATGACATTTGGAAAAGACAAAAATCTATATAAAGACAAAAAAACTATCAGCAGTTGGTGGGGACTCAGGAGTTGGTGGCGGGAGCAAGAATAAATAGGTAGAGTAGGAAGATTTTTACCTCAGTGAAATTATCTTGTATGATACTGTAATGGTGAATACATGACAATGCACTTGTCAAAATGTACAGAATGATACAACAAGGAACTCTAGTGCAAACTGTGGTTTCTCATTAATAATGGGTTAATATTAGTTCATCAATTATAACAAATAAGCATAGGAATGCAAAATGTTAACAGGAGGTAAACTGGGCAGGGGCAAGTTGCATTTTTCCAGTGGTCATGTATGGATGTGAGAGTTGGACTATAAAGAAAGCTGAGCACTGAAGAATTGATGCTTTTGAACTGTGGTGTTGGAGAAGACTCTTGAGAGTCCCTTGGACTGCAAGGAGATCCAACCAGTCCATTCTGAAGGAGATTAGTCCTGGCTGTTCATTGGAAGGACTGATGTTGAAGCTGAAACTCCAATACTTTGGCCACCTGACGTGAAGAGCTGACTCATTGGGAAAGACCCTGATGCTGGGAAAGATTGAAGGCAGGAGGAGAAGGGGATGACAGAGGATGAGACGGTTGGATGGCATCACCGACTCAATGGACACGGGTTTGGGTGGACTCTGGGAGTTGGTGACGGACAGGGAGGCCTGGCATGCTGCGGTGCATGGGGTCGCAAAGAGTCGGACATGACTGAGCAACTGAACTGAACTGAAATTGAAAAATAAATGAAATATTTGCATGTTATGAGGGAAATCATACTTTTGGAATTAGGAATCCAATTTCTACAACTTTGCAGGCTGTGAGATCTTGAACACGATAATTAATCATGCTGGGATTATATTTTTATACCTCTAAGTTGGAGCTAATAATATGAGACTCAAGAGAGTTGTCATAAAAATTAGACCATGTATGAAAACATCTAAGCCTTAATGACTGCCTTAAAACATGGCTGAGATGATGATGGTCATTTACCTAGAGAAAGAGAAGAAGGAAAAAAGAGTAGAGAGGAAAGAAATAAGTAATTTGAGGATTTAAGAGGGCTTCAGATTATTGCAGGCTCTTCATATTCAATTAGTATCATGACCATTATCTCGTGAGTCTAGGTTCAAGCATAACCATGCAGGTTAGCAAAAAATGATAGGGAAAAAGCAGACTCTTTAAAAATAATTTCAAATTGTGTATGAATCACATTGAAACTCCTTTTTATAGCAAAGGGAGAAAATTCCATTTAACTAAGCCTTAAAAAAAAAGGGAAAAAATGAATATTTTTCCAAACAAAACTATTAAGTGTGGGGTTTCCCCCCTATACTTTGCCTCAGTTTCCACTTTGATACTTTGCCTCAGTTTCCACCTTCCCTTTCACTTCACATATCTTTGAAAAATAGTTAAAACCTAATCAGTACCTATAAGAGAGTTTGGGTTTGGTTTGGTTTGGTTTAAGAATTCTACTTGATTCTTTAACAATTTATTTTTTGTCCTGATGTGATGACAGGTCACATAGAACCCAAGGAGCCAGGTGGAATGTCCCAGTTTCCACAGAAGACTGAAAATCTTTAATTGCCTTGGATGAGGAGTCCTGTGCCCTGGATTTGCTGGAGAACCTCTATTTTAAGCTACTTCTCTTATTATTCTGTTTCAGGGACTCTATTTTTCAAAGCCCTGATTTTGCCTGGATGCCAAACTATAAGAAGTCATATGCTTTGGGGCTGTATCAGGTCTAATATTTAAAAATGCTAGAGGAGACTTCTTAGTATTTTAATAGAGAAGACTTAGAAATGCATAAGCTCATTTGACTGGGGATTAAACTGAGGTCCAGTGAAGGTGGATAATTTGTCCCAACCCCCATAGCTAGTACTCCATAAGCCAAGTTATACACTTAGATCTGTGTGACTTCAGAGACTGTATTTTTTGTTTATTTTTAATTGGAGGATAATTGCTTTACACTGTTGTGTTGACTTCTACAACCACATGAATCAGTCATAATTGTGTGTGTGTGTGTATATATATATAAATATATATATATTTCCCTTCCTCTTGAACCTCCCTTCCACACCCACCCCTCCAGTCCCACCCCTCTAGGTCGTCACTGGGCTGAACTCCCTGTGGTACACAGCAACTTGCCACTAGCTAGCTATTTTACACATGGTAATGTAAATATTTCTATGCTACTCAGAGATTGTACTTTTAATCCCACATTTAATTTCTTGGTTCTTGAACCCTGACACCCAAGTGGTTTAGTTTTGGGGAGTAAAGTCTTAGTTGTTCAGTTGTGTCCAACTCTTCGCGATGCCATGGACTGCAGCCTGCCAGGCTCCTCTGTCCATGGAATTCTCTAGGCAAGAATACTGCAGTGGGTTGCCATTTCCTTCTCCAGGGGATCTTCCTAGTCCAGGGATTGAACCTAGGTCTCCTGCATTTCAGGCAGATTCTCCCATGCTCATATTCATCAAGAATAATAATGGAAAGTAAACACTCAGTCCAAACACATGAAATTCTCATTCCTCTTCCACCCTCAAGCCAACAACTGTCCTATAGTAACCGACAAAGTACACTCCCAACCGCTTCTTTATCCCAGGCCAAAAAAGTGTCCTTTTCTTCTTCTCACTCCCTTTGGTTACATAGAGTCTCTGGTTGCTGGTCCAGATACACTGCAAGAGACAATCCTACTTTCTAACATCATACATTCAGGCCTTTGTGGTAAGGCTTTGTATACTCAGAAATTCACCAAACTCTTATTTCCAACTGGTACCCTTAGGAAGCTTATTAAATTTTTATCAGCCATTAAGGCAGATTATATTTTCCCAAATGGTTGTGATGATACATAGCTCATCCCATACACACTTCTTACAAAGTGATTCTGCCCCATTAGGAGTTAGGGTTGATGTTCTCTCTCTTAGAACCTGGGCAGATTTTTGTTAAGTGCCTCAACCTACAGAATACAGTGGAACTGGCAGTAGCTTCCAAGGTTGGAACATAGAAGGCATTAAAATTTCCACCTTCCTCTTGGATCACTCACATTGGGGAAGCGAGCTGCCATGTATTGAGGATACTAAAGTCATTCTGTGGAGAGGAACTGAAGCCCCAAACCCACAGCCAGCACTAAACTTCCAGGCATGTGAATGAGTCATCCTAGAAGCAAACATTTCAGCCCCAGTCAAGACTTTGGATGACTGTAGTCCCAGCCAGCACAGAACTGAAAATTACCAGCATATAAGTGAAAACACATGAGAACCTCTACTGAGCCATCCACCGGATAGATATCCCAAAATCTGATGAATAGAAACTGGCAGAGATAATATATCAATATTACCTCTGAAGTCACCAAATTTGGGGTTGATTTTATGTAGCAATAAATAAACAAAACAGCCAATAATGCCTAATCTTAAATTTGTCCCAGCACTGAGTCAGTCAGTCCAGGATAATTTTAATGTAGCTTTAAGAAAAGGAAGAGTTCCAAAAGAGGTAAGGCCGGGGAGGGTGGAAGATTCTCTTCTAGCTCCAAAGAAACAAGGGGGACTGGGAAAAGAGAAGGATGCCCTAAGAAAACGAACGAGCTCAGAAAATAGACTACTTCTCAGCCTTAGTTAAGAGACTGTCTGAGTTGATAATAATCACTGTGGCCAAAATCCTAATTCTCTGGATGAGGAAGAGAATTTGATTATCAAAGTAAGAACTGAAGTCTTTCTCATAAGAGCCTTGAATTGAATCTTAATTGGGGATTATAACATCCACATTGTGACTTCTTTTTTGTTAAAAAAAAAAACAACCCATCCATTGTATAGGCAAATAGGAGTTTCTGGAAGACTACGTTAAAGAATAATGGGAGCCCTGCTGTAACCTGATGATGACTTCAAGGAGGCACTGATGCTATTTTGGGAGACACAGGCTGGGCCAGCAACTATCAGGAGATGTAAATCTCACCATAGCAGGAGGGATGTGGCTTCTGTCCAGAAGACTCCAACAGGTTATGAGGAAATGCAAGATTTTCCAAACAAACCATTTGCTCAGCAGGAAGAAAAGAAAAAAAATACCCTATGTTTGTGGAAATATAATTTTTTCTTTCCCTGTTTCCCTCCCTTCTCCTGAGAACCCACCTGTCCTTCCTGTCCTTGGCTCAGGTTCACACTCTGTATTGCCCAGAACGTCTCACAGGAAAGGAAGCCTGCCAGATCCCATTAGAAAGAAAGCACTGGGGCTGGTAATTCATTGTCTGAGGTACTAATTTCAGTGTGAAACCGGGTAATTCCCCCTTTGATGTGAAACAACAGACAGCTGATTGAGGGAGACTCATTTTGAAATGTCTTTCTGAGTCAGTTTGGCCCCTCTTAGCTTCAAGGAATAAAGGATCACTCAGCTTTCCTCAAGCCATGGCGGATATTATAAAAAATAAGGCTGGAAACCAGCAAGACAGATAGTAGACATGACTTTGCCTCTTAACACACAGACACATCATATCCCTTACTCTTTCTAAATTGAGTCAAATCTAGTATCACTTTTGCCCCTTACCCAAGAACACATTGGTAAAAAAAACTTAATGTTTTTGGAGAAATGTGTAAATACCCTGGAATCTATGGAACTCTAGTAAGTTTTGGGGAAAAGGCTCTGATGTTCATATGCACGATGGGTGGCAGCTAGGATGTTTCTTGATTAAACTCCTATAATTCATTCAGAGATGTGCATGCCTTGTGCTGCTTTTAGGATTTTAGCTTCCCAGGCCACAGCATATAGTGCTCACTCTATAGACACAGACATGCCAACTTTATTAATAAGTCTGTCTCTCCTAGGTGCTCTGTGGGAGAAGATGGTCTTTTCCTTATCATCCCAAGGAAGTGGAGCTCATCTCTTGCTCATCAACTTTACCCTCAGTCCCTGGAAGCCCCTCCTTTTGACAACAGCATACCAATGGTGGCCAGAGCTAGTACAGTCTCAACACAGGTAATAAGAGGGTGCCCTGTCCATAAAAACTGTGAAAACAATCATAAAATCCACATTTTTTCTTTTCTATGATCACCCTGCAGGCAACTTAAGAATACTCATCTCTGCCCAGGGGCAGACCTCTCCTACTTCTTATTCTTGGATGTCTCTGCCCTTTTGAACAATCAAGCGTTATGTTCCCTTAGGCATAGGTTTGGAAAACAAGCTCTCTTAACTCTCCTGCTGCAATAGAGATTTCAACATTTGAACATGAAAAGCCCTATAAGCTAGTGTCTTGGGAAGAACAGGAACTACAGTACATCTGGCCTCAGGGGATGAGAATTGCAACAGTCAACTTAATCCTCATTATTCTTGTTGCAATGGTACTTTCAACTGGGCTGTCTTTGAGTCAGGTACTTGAAGTAGAATTATAAGAAATCCCAAAGTTGATGTCTCAAATGAGGAAAGTTAATGAAACTAAATGATGCATGGTAGCTATTGTGAGATATAGCCTATACATAAGAATTTCAATTTGTTGTGGCCTTTCAAGGTGGGAGTGGCATGCAGGTCAAGGAAAGTGAGGAGTGCATGCTAGAATGGTGTAACCATTAGCTCATCAACTTCAACTCATCAACTGAATTGCCTTCATGTGTGGTTCAGAGAGCTGAACAAGACATGTGAGGCCAGGATCCAGACCCAAACACCTGCTACTGCCTTGTGGAGAAAGCCCTTTCTGTCTCTTAATTTCCCTACCTGGAAAGGAGAAATGACACCATCCAGAGAAGACCCAAAGGGTATCTGAAGAGATATTTAAAAAGGAATAAGTGAATATAAGAATAGAAGATATTTATGTATTTCACAGCTTAAGATACATTGTTTATTTCATAGCTGTTACTAGCTTAATGTTCCATCTCGTAAGGAGGAAAGAATGAATTTAAATCAGTTCAGTTCAGTCGCTCAGTCATGTCCGACTCTTTGCAACCCCATGAATTGCAGCACGCCAGGCCTCCCT
The DNA here is from genome assembly GCF_027580195.1 of Bos mutus. Classification (NCBI taxonomy): domain Eukaryota; kingdom Metazoa; phylum Chordata; class Mammalia; order Artiodactyla; family Bovidae; genus Bos; species Bos mutus. Next base: position 34,502,984 of record NC_091638.1, on the reverse strand, counting down.
GTCCATCACCAACTCCCCGAGTTCACTCAAACTCATGTCCATCGAGTTGGTGATGCCATCCAGCCATCTCATCCTCTGTCGTCCCCTTCTCCTCCCGCCCCCAATCCCTCCCAGCATCAGAGTCTTTTTCCAATGAGTCAACTCTTCGCATTAGGTGGCCAAAGTATTGGAGTTTCAGCTTTAGCATCAGTCCTTCCAAAGAACACCCAGGACTGATCTCCTTTAGGATGGACTGGTTGGATCTCCTTGCAGTCCAAGGGACTCTCAAGAGTCTTCTCCAACACCACAGTTCAAAAGCATCAATTCTTCGGCACTCAGCTTTCTTCACAGTCCAACTCTCACATCCATACATGACCACTGGGAAAACCATAGCCTTGACTAGATGGACCATTTTTGGCAAAGTAATGTCTCTTTTTGAATGTCTGCTTTTGAATATGCTATCTAGGTTGGTCATAACTTTCCTTCCAAGGAGTAAGCGTCTTTTAATTTCATGGCTGTGTAACTTAAAGTGTGGTCCATGAGCCAAAATTGTCAGCATCAAATGGGAATTTGTTAGAAACAACCTTTATTGTTTTAACTAAATGAGAATTAGGAGCTGTTTATTACTGAAACATTTCTAGACCAACCTGACCCACATAACCACAAATCAAGACTTGCGAAATGGACCAAAACTACTACTTCAAGAAAATGTGTAGCTCTAGATTCTTACGTAATAAAAGAAGAGGCTGAAAATTAGTGAGATAAGCAATTAGTTAAAGGTCTTAGAGAAACAACAACCACATAGATTTAAGGCAAGTAGGAGGAAATTTTTTAATGAAGTAAAAACAGAACGTTTAAATAGAAATGATTGGTTAAGTCAAAGTCAGTTCTTTGAGAAAACTAATACAGTCAACAAATCTCTAGTGATCAAGAAATAGTGGCACAAATCTGGGGGGGGTGGGAAAAAAGTCGTCCTGAATGGAAAGAAGTTTACTGATGAGGATATTTAAAACCGGCTGCCAAAAAATTTAATCTTAGTCATCCAAAAACATTCTCGTCACAGTCCACTGCAGGTCAATGGTTCACTTCCCAATGGTGATAAAGATTACAGAACTGTCCCCACTGACACCAAAAAGGAATAAGCAACCCTCACCAGCAGCAGTCAGGATCAGAGTGGATCTGAACCACACAGCTGAACTTCCAGAATTCTAGCCCATGAGCTTTTCAGGTTTTTGTTCATTTCATTAATCTGGAAGAAATACAATACTTCATTTTGTGTACCTGAATTTTTTGACAGCATGTATTGGTTATGATGGAGTTGTGTTGTATGAGTGAAAAAAATTAAGTCACAGAACTACTTACAATGTGTTATCATTTATAGTACTTGAAAATAACAAAAATGAAATATTAATGATATATTGCCTAGAAATATATACAGAAGTACTAATACTATCTGGTAAAAAGCAGAGGAATAATAAACACAAAATTTAGGATAGTAGTTAGCTCTGGGGCTATCCAGAGGCAAATTCAATGGTTTAATACTATTCTAATCATTTTGTTATTGTATTCTATGTCTTGCTGTGTCACATGTATTCTTTGGTATGTATTAAATATGCCCTCTAAATTACCCTCAATTTTTACCTGAATTTTTAGATCTTACCTTTTCAGTTCTTCAGCTTTTCCATCTATGAAACGGGCTGGTTTCTACTTCCCTCATTAGATGAATATAAATGAATAGATCTTCCTGCGAAAGTTTCTATCCGTTCTAATTTCCTTGGCTTCTCCAAGAAAGCAGACTTTGGACAGTGGAGAAAGGGCAAAGGAAACTTCAGGGATGACTGAATGCGGCTGCTTAGTTAAGGAACTTAGAACTCTCATGAAGAACAGGCTTTCTATTCTCTGGTTACCTTTTGTGGAGGTGGAGCACCCTGCGCCTGGTCACATGTGAAAATTCATTTAATAAGTTTCTTGTATTCACATGACAATGGAGGTGTGGGACAAGATAAAAAGGAAAGAAACAGGGAGGAGACAGAAGGGAGGTCTCGGCCCAGGATGAACACAAGAGGAAGACCAAGTGAATTCAACAGCTATCTTTCTCCTAGGAGTAGCAAGGGGCTTGTGAAAAGCTGAAGCACACTCACTTTCTAACTTGACTTGCCCACTCAAGAACTAGTGATACCTTTAAGTGACAAATGGGTCCTCTGTGGCAATGAATTGAAGTCATGGACTCGTGTCCAAAGATCTGTCTCTCCACTCCCAAGAATAAACTTTAGGGATCCCAGAGAAAGAAATTTTTTTTTTAATATTAATACACAAAACAGGAAACAACCCTAGTGCGTAATTTCTGGCTAATTCTAGCACAGAGAGTTAAAGAGCAATAATAGTTTTATTAAGCTAGAGCAGTTGGAGCAATATTTATTCATCTGAAACAGCCTAAGAAGTGTAAATGATAAAGCAAAAGGCAGTGCAGAATGGGGAAAATAAACTAGCAGCCAGTGAGGCTGAGTGGAGATTTTCAAAGAAGCCACAAAGTACGCCCTAATGCATAGGAGGAAAATGAAAGATCAAAAGGAAATTATCATATTCAAGCAGTTCTGTCAAACACAGACTCACCTCTCCTGGACTTGGAGGGGAAAGCAGTCAGTGGTAATAATTAAGAAAGCCTGCACTTGTTTTTTTTAATAAATATTTCATGATATGTCATCTGCTTCCAAGAGAAGCCATAACACACCACAGCCACTGCATACTTAGCAGTTGTGGAATGACAAAAACTGAGCTAATTATGGTAAGATCATACGAATTTAGAATTGAAGGCAGTGAAAGCTGACAGGCCATGTCAAGGGCTATGAATTTGGAACTCCAGGAGTTAGCATTGTCAGCCTGCTATGCGCCAGGCATCCCAGCGGGTCTTATTCACGGGCATCTTTGTTCAGAGTTCTAAAAAAACACTTCTTTGGCAAGAAGAGTACTTCAGGGGCTTTCAGAAATGAGTGAACCAGAGTCTCTGTGGGGCCTGAATCCTGCCTTTCCCCATCTCTGAGAGAACTGAACTCTCTGAGTGCCTGTTTAGATCTTTTTGAGTGTGGACAATTTCTTAATCTTCCTGAGATTAAAATTTAGTTTCCCTATTCACTGATTCCAAATATATGTACTGGACACCTAAGTGTCATGGCCAGTTCTGGACACTGGGGGACCCGTATGTTCTTGTGGAGTTTTCATCCTGGAGGGAAAGATCTACTATAAACAAAGTACATAATAACTTAGGCAATGATGGGTGTTAGGAAAAGGTCGGTCAGGGAAGGGGGTTGGAATGGGGAGGGGTGTTTCAGAGCTGGTGTTCTAGAAAGGGCAGCCAGGGCAGACCTTGCTGAGAAGGCATGAGCGAGCCTGAAGAAAGTGAGTGAAGGAGCCACACAGGTATCTGGGAGCAGGGAATTCCAGGTAGGGGGAGCCATGAGCACAAAGGTTCTGAGGAAAAAATGTGCCTGGTGTGTTGGAGAAACATCAAGGCCACAAGAAGGCTGGTGAAGGACCCAGGAGGGCCAAGCTGGTAGAGGATAGAGCCCTGGGCCAAGCGGAGGGAGCAGTCATGTTGGGCCTCACATCACATGAGGACTCGGGACTTTACTCTGATGAGATGGGCAGCCATCAGCGGGTGCAGAGCCCAGGGGACACATCTTCTAATCACCTTCCAGCAGCATCTCCCTGGCTGCTGTGTTGAGAACAGACCATCATGGCTCAAGGTCAGAAGCAGGGAGACCAGTCAGGAGGCCCTTGCAATAAATCCGGTAAGAGATGATGGTGGCTGGGACAGAAGTTGAAGAAGAAACCCAGACGAGAGGGGTCTAGAGGTAGAGTTGACAAGATTTTTTGAAAGACTGAATGTGGGAGGTCAGACTAAGGGTTCGTGGATAACTCCAAGGTTTTTGAGTTGAGCAATTGAAAGAACAGAGTTACTCATTAAGAAGGTATAACTGCCAATAAAGTATATTTAAGAGGAATACCAGGGGCTCACCCTAGGTCGAATTCAGATACCTATTAGATATTGAGGGGGCAGCTGGGTATGTGGGTCCCAGGTTCAGGGGAGTGGTTTGGGCTTGATATATTAAGTTGGAAATCCGTAGCATCCAGATGATATTTAAAGCCACAAGGGCAGATGAGGATACCTAAGGAGAAAATTTAAATAGAAAAGAGCTGAGAACAACCAGTGACTGAGCCTGGAGCTATTTCTGCAAGACGGTCAATGACTGTATCCGCACAATGGAATAATACTGCACCTCACTGAGTCTTCATGAGTGAATACATATAAGGTATGAAGTATACATTTTTCAGCATATAGTGTAAATATTAAGTAAACTTGAAAAGAAAAAAAAAAAAAACCTGAATTATCCCATTAGAGGCTACAATATTCAGAAACAGAAAATAAGCCTCAAGGGGTTTAAGACCTTTCTGCTTTATAGACTATGCCAAAGCCTTTGACTGTGTGGATCACAACAAACTGGAAAATTCTGAAAGAGATGGGAATACCAGACCACCTGACCTGCCTTCTGAGAAATCTGAATGCAGGCCAAGAAGCAACAGCTAGAAGTGGACATGGAACAACAGACTGGTTCCAAAGAGGAAAGGCTGTATATTGTCACCCTGCTTATTTAACTTATATGCAGAGTACATCATGAGAAACACTGGGTTGGAGGAAGCACAAGCTGGAATCAAGATTGCTGGGAGAAATATCAATAACCTCAGATATGCAGATGACACCACCCTTATGGCAGAAAGTGAAGAACTAAAGAGCCTCTTGATGAAAGTGAAAGAGGAGAGTGAAGAAGTTGGCTTAAAGCTCAACATTCAGAAAACTAAGATCATGGCATCTGGTCCATCACTTCATGGCAAATACATGGGGAAACAGTGGAAACGATGTCAGACTTTATTTTGGGGGCCTCCAAAATCACTGCAGATGGTGATTGCAGCCATGAAATTAAAAGACACTTACTCCTTGGAAGGAAAGTTATGACCAACCTAGATAGCATATTCAAAAGCAGAGACATCACTTTGCCAACAAAGGTCCGTCTAGTCAAGGCTATGGTTTTTCCTGTGGTCATGTATGGATGTGAGAGTTGGACTAGAAAGTAAGCTGAGCGCCGAAGAATTGATGCTTTTGAACTGTGGTGTTGGAGAAGACTCTTGTGAGTCCCTTGGACTGCAAGGAGATCCAACCAGTTCATCCTAAAGGAGATCAGCCCTGGGTGTTCATTGGAAGGAATGATGCTAAAGCTGAAACTCCAGTACTTTGGCCACTTGATGCGAAGAGGTGACTCTTCTGGAAAGACCCTGATGCTGGGAAAGATTGAGGGCAGGAGGAGAAGGGGACGACGGAGGATGAGATGGCTGGGTGGACATGAGTTTGAGTATACTCTGGGAGTTGTTAATGGATAGGGAGGCCTGGTGTGCTGCAGTTCGTGGGGTCACAAAGAGTTGGACATAACTGAGCGACTGAACTGAAGTGACTGCCTAAAGTGATACAGATAATAAATTTGGAGAACCTCACTGCTTGGAGATGAGATTTGCACTTGATTTTTTCAATTCCAAATCAAGTATTTTATCTTTAATTGCCACGTGCTTTCCTCCTAATGACCAAGTCACACACCTCTCTTCAAGGAACTCACACTTTAGTAGTGGAAGATATAAAACAAAATTGTGTAAATTAGAAAGATTTAAGTGACCATAGGAAATGGGGGAAGGTGTTACAATCCATGTCCTGGGAGCTCTGCTTGTAGGACCCTTTGGCCTCTTTTTCATATCAGAGCTGTGGAGTCTGGCCTAGTCGATGTTGCCTTCTTGGTAAGGACTTCATGGTTATTCATGGAGAGGGTCTTATGGGGAAGAATTCCTTTCCCTAGCCCTTAGCCCAAACGGAATACTGGCCAAGGCCTGATTCACTGCACCACCTCACAATTCAAGACCTACTGCTGTGACCACAACCAACCTCTCTTCCTGCAACAGAGTGCCGGGCCCCATCAAGCCTTCATCTGCAAACCCCTTAACCTTTCTGAATACTTCCTTGCCACTCTGGTGGGGTGTTGGTTGGCAAACTGGCCCCCTACACAGAGGGCACAGAGACCAAAGAAAGAGGCAGATTACTCCAGATTAGTAGGTGGCAGGTTTCAACAAGCAAGGAAATTTACTTCTGAGGCTTGAGTGACTGCAAGACAAGGAGATCTCTGTAACCACCTGCCAAATCTTTAAAGTTTATGTGAGACCTTAAAACTGGATTCAGTTACATATTCAGTCCACATGGTCTCAATACCACCTTAGTCTCTTGAGGATACTTCACACTGTGGGGAAAATAGGGATTCCAAAGGTACAGGCAGGTGTGCGGAGCCTCTGTCTGCCCAAGTCCAGTTCACAGGTCAATTGGTGGTCACGTCTTCTGCAAGACTTCCTCCAACATAGGACACTGCCTACAGACAAAACTCTTCCTTTTGCCCTAGGGACAGCATTAGCCTGGCTTTGTGTGAATAACAATAACACCAGAAAACAACTTACTATTAAATAATACATTTCTGAGTTTTTAAATCTCTCTTGATCAGAACTAGAACTACAGAGCAACACCAATTTGGGGTCTCTGCCAGCATTTAATATTGTAATTAAATTTTCTACATCAGGCTTCTATATCTTTCTTGTTTCATTCTTATGACCACACAGTAGAGATTGTAAGGCTTGCATTCATTATCAGTATCCTCATTTTATGGGGTTTTCCTGGTGGCTCAGGGGTAAAGAACCCACCTGCAATGCAGCAGATGCAAGAGATGCAGGTTCAATCCCTGGGTTGGGAAGATTCCCCTGAAGGAGGACATGGCAACCCACTCCAGTATTCTTACCTGGAGAATCCCACAGACTGAGGAGCCTGGTGGGCTACAGTCCATGGGATCACAAAGAGTCAGACACGACTGAAGCCAGCTGAGCAGAGCACAGCACACAGCACAACCACCTCATGTTATAGAAGACGAGACTGAAGTTCAGAAAAGTTCTCTGATTTGCTTGCAGTCACAAAGCTAAAAAGTGAAGAAGCAAGGATTTGAACCCCAAATTTCTGTTCCTACATTACCATCACTTACCACACTGACATGTAATTGCTTATGATTTTGCATTTTTCTGTGGTTACATAGCAACACAGTAATGAATCTAAACCATCATACCTCTTTCTCTCTATGTGACTTAGTCATCCAATCTCTACAGAGTTAACGTAATTTTTAAGAAAAGCCTTAAATTATTTCTCTAACTAACCTTCCTGGGGTGGAATTTAAGATGGACTCACAGGACTCTGAAATTTTTCTTACAGCAAAAAAAAACAAACAAAAAAAACAAAACACCATAAATTGGAAGTTCTAGCATTTCAAAATGGTTGGTTTTCAGTGACCATATATATTACCTGCTGCTGCTGCTGCTGCGTCGCTTCAGTCGTGTCCGACTCTGTGCGACCCCAGAGACGGAAGCCCACCAGGCTCCCCTGTCCCTGGGATTCTCCAGGCAAGAACACTGGAGTGGGTTGCCATTTCCTTCTTCAATGCATGAAAGTGAAAAGTCAAAGTGAAGTCGCTCAGTCATGTCCGACTCTTAGCAACCCCATGGACTGCACCCTACCAGGCTCCTCCGTCCATGAGATTTTCCAGGCAAGAGTACTGGAGTGGGGTGCCATTGCCTAACACCTCAAAATACTTCTTAATATGATCTATGATCTTTCTCAAAAGGACAGATCAACTTATGGATTTTTTTTCCACCATATTGAATTGCTTATTGACTTGGCATTACTAAATGCCAATTAAAATGCCTACATGTATAATTTTTCATCTGTAATCCACCCCAGATAAAAGTTCTCAAATGTCAGAGTCACCCACATACTACTCAAAACCCCCAAATCCACACTGGTCCCACATTTTCATGACTGCCTCCCTCACTCCCTCATTGTTTTCTAAATGTCCTTGTTATGACAGCCAAAAATAATTCTCCACTCACAGCAACCCACTCAAACAAAGTTTCCCTTCAGTTTTTCTTCCAAATGTCCAAAAGGAGAAGAGATTGTGGTTAACAAAAAAATATAAGCATTGTGCTAACTATGTAAACCTAGGCAACCTAACCCAGGCCAAGATTAGTATATCCTAGTATATCTCAAGTACAATTTGTTCTGTGAACAAAGAGTACGCCTAGGCACTGTGGAATTTGATTTTGGGGGAGGAAGCACAGAGACTGATGGAGGATTTGCATCATGGGGTCAACTGCCATATCATACTGGTTACTTTTTGTATACTTTTAATATACATTGAGTACAGGCAGGGAAACCAGTATTCTCTCAACTAGTTCTTTCCTAGACACACTCTATCATTTAAAAAATGGGCCAGGAAGTGGTTCTGAACTGAAAAGGCTGGAACTCTAAAAAGACCTAACTGCATTGTCCAGTACCACCAACTAATTTCTAAGCCTGGGAATATCCATCTAATGAGACAGAGAAAAAACATGGCACTGAAGAAGCTGTTCAACTTGCTGGTAAATAGCCTTCCTCCTCATTTGCAGTAGAAAATGAGAACCATTGAAATGATCTCTCTAGAGCCTTTTGTCCGCAGAAAAGTGGATTTAGAGGAGCAAGAAGAACTAGTTTTCCCTCTGCCTGCCAAACTCCCACCAGAATCAAGCACTCCTGACATCAATGCTGCAGCCATTGTTACCACCTAAGACTACTTCTACTCTTCCTTACCCTTTATTCTGCCTTTTTTCTTCCTTCCCTGTATTTTTGAGCAAATTTAGCAATTAACGTCATCCAGCTATTAAAGTTCTCATTTTATGCTTTAAAATTATTTATAGAATGGGAGAAAATTTTTAACTGACCATTTGTGAAAACAGGTTTCAAAATGGTAGGTGATGCATGATTCCAATTTTATAATGGAAAATTAAAAAATATATATCTAGAAGAATACCAAATCACTGACAGTGATGTTATTAGATACCATCTAATAAAAATTGATTTCAATATACTTCTTTTTTGCTTCAACTAAATCCTTCTCAATTCCGTTAAAGAAAACTGTTACTTAGAGAAGGATGCCACTTTGCATGGCATGCCATGTCTCCTTAGGCTCCTCTTGGTTATGACAGTTTCTCTGACTTCCCTTGTTTTTTAAGACCTTGACAGTTTCAAGGAGTTAGGTATTTTATAGACTGTCACTCAAATGGGATTTGTCTGATTTTTCCTCATGATGAGTCTGAAGTTAAGGCTTTTTTTTTTTTTTTAGGAGGAAGATGACAGAGGTAAAGTACCATTTGCACCATATTATGTCAGTGGTAGATCACTCAGCAAGACTTGCCGTTATTGATGTTAACCTTGATTACCTTGCTGGCTGAGGTGCTATTTGTCAGATTTCTTTCCTGTTAAGTTATTCTCTTCCTCCCTGTGCATACTGTAAATACTTCTGTAACTATGCACTATGCACAGGCCACACTTAAAAAATGAGGAGTTAGGTTTCCCCTCAAGAGGAAAGTATAACTGTAGATTGTTTGGAATTCTTCTGATGGGAGAGTTCTCTGATTTCTCTCTTCTTCCCATTTATTTGTTTACTGAGTCGTTTATGTATGCCAGTATGAACTCATTCATGGATATTTATACTTTGAGTTATAATCCAGTACTACTTAACTTTCTTGTTCTAATTGTCTTAGTCTTGGCCCCGGAAGCTTTTTCAGTGCCACTATGATATATCCTCATCATTGTGGGGTTTTGGGGTGTTCAATTTTGGGGTATTTCCAGACTTTTTGACAGTACAAGATGCTCCAGGCTCATCTTGTATATATCCTGCCCCAATTCTAACATCAGCCATTTCTTTAAGGATTACTGGTTCCTTTTACTGGAAAATGGAATTAGACACCAAGATCTGGGTCTAGATGTACTCTTTGCTACCAGGGTTTCATTGCTTCTATAAATATTTCCTCTTAGCTGGCAGAGCAAGGAGATATATGTGAATATATATACATCTATCTATCTATGTGTAGCTATCTGTGAATGCTAAGTCATTTCCGTTGTGTACGACTCTTTGCAACCCTACAGACTACAGCCCACCAGGCGCGACTGTCCATGGGATTCTCCAGGCAAGAATCCTGGAGTGGGTTGCCATTCCCTCCTCCAGGGGATATGCCCTACCCGGGGATCAAACCTGTGTCTCTTAGATCTTCTGCATTGGCAGGCTGGTTCTTTACCACTAGAGCCACCAGGGAAGGCCCATAACTATCTGTATTGTAGTAAACCAAACATGAATTTGTACCTATGTATCTGAGTCTGACTGATTACCACATGGATCATTCTAGTTTACTTCTCTATCTTATTTGTAGCCTCCAACTCCAATAGTGAAGAACCAATAAAATCAGGCTTTCTGTGCGTAGGTCTAAAGGCACTGACATACTTGATGCTCCTCACTTCCTCCCTCCGTCCTCCACCTTCCAGTGATTCTAACATGCTGCTTGGGTTGAGAACCACTGCTCTGGTCAGATTATTCTAGTTATCAACTCCCAAATCCCTAGTATTTAGTGTCTGGTTCACAAAAACATACTTGCTGTTTACATGAAGCTGGAGGCTTCCCAGGTGGTGCTAGTGGTGAAGAATTTCCCTGCCATTTCAGGAGATGCAACAGACTCGGGTTCAATTTCTAGGTTGGAAAGATCCCCTGGAGGAGGACATGGCAACCCATTCTAGTATTCTTGCCTGGAGAATCTCATGGACAGAGTAGCCTAGAAGGCTACACTCCATAGTGTTTCAAAGAGTTGGACAACACTGAAGTGACTTAGCACACACACATGAAGTTGAGGCTCAGGTTTGAAGGGATATGGACATGCTGTGGGTGTGGGAAGGAAGGAAGGGGTGAATCTGAGGGTTAAGGCAGGAGATGCTGCCTGAAAGATAAGGGACAATTGTAAAAGTTGGAGGACAGAACAGAGTGGAAGCAACTGTTCTCACACACATGAATGAAATACATGTCAAGGCCTGTGTTCTATGTTTTCTTGTCTAAACAGAGGCAAGAGATAGAGGCAAGAGAGATAGCAGCCCAAATTTCCAGCAAATATGCTTAGCTGTAAGGAAGAATGTCTTCACTGTAAAGATGTAAAAATAGAGAACAGTCTGTGAAACACTAGTCCCTGTGAATCTATTAAAAACTCCTGGAGACACTGCTACTGAATTAGGTCAGCTGAGAAAAGCAGCTTGGAAAAGGAGTTAGAACTCTTCAGAAAAAGTCTTTCAGCCTTTCTCCTGTCAGGAAGCAATTTCTTACTGAATCAAGCACCCCCACCTCAGACCATCACTGAGGTCACTCACAATGAGTTGCATTTGTAGGCAAAGATGCACAAATTTTACCAAATCCCCTGTTAAGTTTCTCCACTCTCCCTCCCACTCATCTGACACATGCCTGTGAGCCCTACAGTCTCATCCTGTGAGAACACAGAGTACTGCTTGACATGAGGGCCAGCCCACTCTAACACCTGGAGGCTGCCCATCTTGACGGCAGCTCCTTGATTTACCCCCTGCATCCTATATCTCCCCCCAGTTCATGCTGATTTTCTTCCCTCTTCAAATATCTCGTGCTCCTGCATACCATGAGGCCCTGCCACAGCTCTTTCTTGCTTCACCTTCACCCAGTTAGCTTCTTTGAATCTCAGCTCAAGCATTACTTCAGGGAAACCCTCTCTGGCTGTACAACCAAAGTCAGAGGCTCCTAGTTTGATGGTCTCACAGATGTTCTTATCCTGCAGAGCAATGATCTCATCATATAGATATAGGTTGCCAGCTTGAGGCTTTGACTAGTCTCTGTTTCCTCTTTCAGACTGTAAGGGCATTGTCCCAGCTATCTACTGCTGCAGAACAAGCTAGCCCAAAATGTAGTAACTCAAAACAACAGTGATAATTTGGGTGGAGCTCATAAGAACAGTTCAGCCCTTTTCCATGTAGCGTCAGTTCTATTGGTACTGAAGGATACACTTCTGAGATGGCACCCTCACATGGCTGGCAGGTGATTCTGGCTATCATTTCATCTGCACAGGGCCTCTCCATGACGGGATGGTGACTAGGTTTCAAGAGCAAGCATGGAGGTAGGGAATGGAGGCTGCAAATTCCTTAATGTCTGGGACTAGAAACTGGCACAGCATCATTTCTGCCATAGGCTATTTGTGAACAATCATAGAGCCCAGATTCAAGGAGAGGACACATAAATTCCTCCTCCCTTTCAATGGAAGGCATGTCAAAGAATTCAGGAATCATACAGTAAAAATTCCACAAGCATGATTTTTGTCCATTTCCTTCCCTTTGTTCCCTGAGCAACTAGCACAAAGTCTGGCACAGAAAATGCATTCAGCTGAAATAAGGAAATTCATTCTTTGTATACTTTGTCTGTGGACCAGGGAGTCTGTGCTTGGCCACAACATTTCTGAGCTGATTCCTAGTTCTATGATTGTCTGAACTCTGCCTACAAGCCAGCGTGTGGCACCAAACTGATACCTCAGTTTCTCACACAGGAGGAAGCCAATTCATTCAAGCTCACTCCTTGATTCCCAACTCACATTCTTAGAGTTGTGAGAGAAGATGGCAAACAAGTCATTCTCACAATTAGCAAAAATGGCAATTACCGACATTTGCCTGAAAACAGAGTGTGTCTGAAATTAGTTACAGATGACTAAGGCAAGTAATACCCACCTACAGTTGACATTCAACACCACCCACGACAGAGCTCACAGATGCTGATCTGAAACCACTGGGGAATTCAGCCTGTGCAAAGAGCTTGCTTGGGAAATCTACCCAGTTATAAATCTTGTATGTATCCCCATTCACTCATTCATTCATTCACTTATTCCAACCCAGCTTGCTCTTCCATTCACAGGTCTGATTAGAAACAGAAAACCCTTACAGGACACATACTAAGTACTGGGCACTTTTTCTGTATTAATTCGTTTAATCGCCACAACAACCCATGAAACCACTGCTATTGCTATCATCCCTCTTGTTGGAGGACAGGCAGTAAGACGGCAGCCATATCTATACATTTGTGTGATCCCTTCCCCTCAAGGGTGGGCGGGACCTTTGACTGGGCTTACAACCAGTGTTACAAGGCAAAGGGGATGGGACGTGTTGATCACACTGCAGTGTAATCTTACTGGAGTCTGTTTCTTTCACTCTATTGTTGACTTTGAAGAAGAAGTGAACTGCCACAAGTTCCACAGCCATGGGAAATGAGTTCTGCCACCAGCCTCTATGAGAGTGAACTCGCACAGAGCTAAGCCAGTACTCGGTGAAGGAGTCTCATGGAACAAAAGCTGAGAAGACTGTGATTATATGGGCTCTGTCATCCTGAATGTCATCAGGAAGGGCTTCAAAGCCTGAGTAAAGGAAGAACCTTGAGACAGCATCTTCATCAGGGACACACCTGTGCACATGTGTGTTTGCTAGACCTGAAACAGAGGGCAAATTAGACCTCCTATAAGTTCAACTGCCTCTCCTCCCTGTAGGCTCAGCCTTATGCGTGTAGAGCAATTCTGCAGGTAAACTGCAAAGTCCTGAGAAATTTGTCCCCCAGTCAGGAGCACCTTGTCAGCCATGGATGTATGAAATAGACAGTGTAACATTGAAGCAAAGCACAGTACACTCAGACTTGCAAGGGCGGTTTTAGGCCAGCTCTAAGGTGGAACATGCCATCATCCAATGGTCTGGCCCATTTCAAAAACATTGCAGGGAAGCTGAAGAGAGAAAGCCAAGTAAAAATGAGGATTGGGGGTTAAATATCTCAATTTAGCTAGACCTAGATTCTGTTTTGACAATGTAACAGGCTCTGTGGCCAAAGACAAACAAGACAAGACTACGTAGTCCCTGGCCTCAAACAACTCATATGTATGCAGAAGAAATTAGCAAACAATCAGAACACAGGAAGGCTGATGTAAGCTATAGCTGAGGTCCACTCCAAATACAATAGCAAACACTAAAGCAGGAAAGAATGATTTCCAAATGCAAAACCAAAGGATTTGTGGAAGGTGGCATTTGGCATGATTGTGGAAAAATGTCTAGGTCCCAAATAGGTAGAAGTAAGAGATAGCTTGTTCCAGAAAGAGGAAGTATTGTCTTCAAGGATATAGAGGCAAGAGGTACAAAGTACATACAGAGAAAAGCAAGGACCAAATTGGACTACAGTGTGAGAGGCAAAGAAAGCTCCATAATGGGTCATAAAGGGAGAAAATACAAGACTGGATCATCTGTTTTTTTGAATGTAAATAAATAAAGGCATTGATCATTATTCTATGATGAATGGAGACAACGGAGAACTCTAAAAAATTTAAAATGCAAATATTTAAATCTGCCTGATACTTAAAAATATCAGGACTTTTTATCCAGGACTCTTTTATACAAGAGAGTCTTGTGTAAAAGTGCATTACTCTTTACAGTATCCAAAGGAACACTGGCTACATGTTAGTTTCCATAAAATAAAGATCTCTGTGGTAAAATAAATATCAGAAATGCATATATTCCTGTCTTAAAGATCTGAAATGTATATTAGAATATCCAAAGACCTGAGAAGTCCTGCAGGATGAAAAGCTACTTAATCCTGTATCAGCCTGTATTTTCCCAAGTATTTCATTACGGATTTTTCTCTTTGAACAGACACTACTTACAACTACAAGATGTACTATTGCTGAGGGTGCATGGTCTGTGTTCTTCACTTTTTATGCCAAAAAAAAAAAAAAGAGCTTTGTCAGGAAATGTACAAGTCCTTATTACTCTTACAAGAGAGTTGAGAGGGCGATTTCTCTTCTGTGTTTAATGAGAGAGGCTGGTTAAAAGCGATGAACTGAAGATGACTCTATCAGGTGGGCCGTCATCTCAGAAAAACTTTATGGAGTCTGTCTTTTTCACTTCAAGGTATTCATTGTTGTTTCAGCTTTTTAAGACTCCAAGTGGACTCATCTTGATACAAGTATCAGAGCATTCCACATTAATTACAAGTGTCCATTAGAAGGCCCAGGAGTGGTTATACAGACGAATAAATGGGCCCAGAACAGATCTGTAAAAGCACACAGTCCACTGTAAAATCAGATCTAGACTTTCAGGGGATCTTTCTTGAGATAATAAACATAATTCATCCATAAAATGATTCATAGCTGCTCCTTCTCTTTCTTTCTACATAAACATTCCTTGCCTTGTAGAAAGATTCTTTCCCATCTATTCCGGGCAACAGACCCAAAGATACTGCACAGAAAAGGAGTATAATTTGGCTATAAAAATGTTATAATAAGTGGTTTTATATAACTGAAATGCCAGTTCCTTTACTACATCCTCCCACTCATTTTACAACCAGTTAATATTTTTCTGAACTGTTGTGTTGTATTCCACTCAGCCGCCTCTGCAATCTTTTTTGCCTATTTTTCTGCCAGAGCCACAAGAATAAAGCTGTCAGATGGTCTGCAAAGCCATTTTTCTTGTCTGGCAAATTGTCTAGAGGCAACCATAACCTCCTACCTGCTCCACTATATAACAGAAGTAGCCTGTCTTAACAAAACAGAATTTAAATATTCTTTCGATCTGTGTTATCTACAGGCATCTAGGATGAAATGAGCAAAAATACATTTCTCTGACATTTTTTGACCTTGTTCCAATGGGATTGGGGTAGATGTTCCTATTAAGCATGCCCTCATAGTGACTTGCTTAGAAAGATGTTATATAGCTCTCCAGCAGGGATGCTGCCAGGTGTTTGAACTGTAATAATAAATGTGGCTGCTCCAAGAGGAAGGATACAGCAAGAAAGTGCCCCAGAAGAAGAAGATTAAGAACCGTGGTGAGCTAATGGTATACAGTGGTTGGGCTTTGAATGTGATAAGGATTTATGATTTCAATTAGTGCTGGAGAGCAATTTTAGAAAGTTATTAGCAGGCGACTGGCATTCTCAAAGATGGCTCATTTGTGTATTGTTCAAGATTAGTTGGGTCTTTTAGTTGTTTACAAACACACATGGTGGCTTGCATTGAATGTGCAGAAGTGACTGCAATATTGCATATTCAGAGCTCTTTAGCGGAGTTGAAGGCTGCTGCTTTGGTTTCTTAGTGCTCCTATGTGGGCAAAGCAAAACTCAATTTTGCAACATTTTCTTCATTAAAAAAAGAAAGTTGAGTTTCCCCACCTGTTCTAAACTCTGATATACTATTTCAAATGAACAGCTTCCTCATTCAGCACACTCCCTCATATTTAAAATTCTTAAATGCCTCAAATACTCCATATTGTGCTGCCTCAAATACAAATTAATTTTTAAAATCTCCCCACTGGAATGTTTTGCACTGAAATCCATATATCTTTGCATCGAGGTGCACATGTTTTTCTCTTTGAAAGCCTTGGGGCATTATTCATATGGTGCAAAATTTCTCAAATAAGTTAGATTCCTGGAAGAAGCATCTGCAAACACAACAAAAAGGATTCAGTCCTAGGATGTGGACAGCTGTGCATGTCCTTGAAAAACTGTACATCACCTTGAACTAGCCAACCTTGACCTCAGCATCCCACAGAGCCATGACACAGTTTACCCAGCCTGTTCACACATGGAATACTAGGTAACTCTTCCCACACATGGTCCCATCAGGATTGTTCATGAACAAGTCCTCGGTCCAAGGAAGATGCTCTCATTGCAGATAATTTCACTCCTGCTTTCCATGAGCCTGTTCTACAAGGGCATCAAAGGTGTGACTCTTTGATTCCAATTTTCAGGTGGGTAAGGAATACCCATTTTCTATTTTCCCTATTTACTTATGTCCTCACTATTTAAAAATTACACATTTTAAATTAAAAATATATGCTTGTAAATCAGATTAAGGTACTCAAACCTTTATTCTTTCAGCTGAGGGAAACTACTGTGTGTGACTTGAATTCTGATAGACTTAACTTGATGGAAGATACAGGCAAGGTCTACTGTCATCAACCTGCCCCATTCCAATGTGTATCCCTGAAGGTGAGGCATCCTTCTACTTCTCTGCCAAGAGACACACTGCTCCTTGTTCCTTGACCCTCATATATGAATACAGTGAATTCAGATATTAACACAAGGTAATAGGAGCAGAAATTCCAAAATTTTGTTTTCAATCCTATAAAAATTCAAAGGCAAAAAGAGACCAAGGGTCTGGCTCTCTGTTTGGGACCGAATTGAGGATAAGAGACCTTAAACACGCAACTCTGTTTAAAAACTTATCCTGCATTCAGTCTGCTGCGGGTATACGGAGACAAGAGTTCTACTCTTCACCTTTCCTTTCCAGGAAAAGAACATGCTCCTTTCAGCTTTGATTATTGTGAGCCATGTCTGGGGGAAGCAGGAATGTTCTCTGAACACGTGGGATTAGATTCTGGGTCACAGAGAGACTCATCTGGAGTCTGGAGACATGGTTTTGATGGGCGGTATAAGAATATAGTCATGCTGCTAATTCCACCTGTGAGTATGGCATGCACACTGGTCAAGCAGAATGAACAACCATAAAATTAGTGCTGGCTATAGAAATGGTATGACTGTACTGGTAAATACTGGCTGAATATCAGCTCTGCAATTATATAAATATTCAGTGAGTTTATTGAACTAATTAGAAGAATGTTCTATGACTGAGCCAGGAAAGGTACTAAAAAATCCCTCTCCCACCTAAGTCAGAAACATATAGCAACATAAAATAATATAAAATATTATGAATAATATAAAAGTATTATGAACTACACATGGGTTTGTATGATTATGCATATCCATTAATGTATACATGTATTCATACAACACATATAAATGCATACCCACATCTATATGTCCACATGAAGGTAAAAAGGCATTAAAAAAAAAGAATCAAATTTTGCCACTTGCAACAACAGGATGGATTTGGAGGGCATTATCCTAAGGAAAATAAATCAGACAGAAAAGAATGAAGTGATATGTGTCATACCACTTATATGTGGAAGCTAAAAAATACAACAAACTAGTGAATACAACAAAACAGAAACAGACTTACAGACACAGAGAACAAATTAGGGGTTACCAATCCTGGGGGAGGGGAAGGGGCAACATAGGCATGGGGTTAAGAAATGCAAGTTAGTATGCTTAAAATAAATTAGTTACAATGATATATTGTACAACACAAGGAATACAGCCAGTATTTTATACTAACTATAAATGGAATATAGCTTTAAAAATCATGAATAACTATGTTCTACACCTTAACATATAGCATTGTACACCATCATTATTGCAATTTTAAAAATAAAAAATAATAAAAAGTAAGAAAAGTAGGGAAAAGTGAGTCCTCTTGGAATCTCAGGTGTTAGTATATCAGGAATAGGGAAGAGAGGATACCAGGTGGAAAAAAATAAACTCAAACAAAATGGTTCAAGGATGTTATAAATACTGAAATACAAATACAGTTTTTTCAATGCTATTCAGTCATGAGTGTGAATTCACTTGGAACACATGACTATCTGAGTTTCTAAAATGCCAATGATCAGCATCATAATATTATCTAAACTTCCCCTTACATAATTACTTTTTGTTACCAGAGATCAAATTGCCAAAATCCGTTGGATCATCGAAAAAGCAAGAGAGTTCCAGAAAAACATCTACTTCTGCTTTATTGACAATGCCAAAGCCTTTGACTGTGTGGATCACAATAAACTGTGGAAAATACTTCAAGAGATGGGAAATACCAGACCACCTGACCTGCCTCCTGAGAAATCTGTATACAGGTCAAGAAGCAACGATTAGAACTGGACATGGAACAACAGACTGGTTCTAAATTGGGAAAGGAGTATGTCAAGGCTGTATATTGTCATCCTGCTTATTTAACTTATATGCAGAGTACATCATGCAAAATGCCGGGCTTGATGAAGCACAGGGTGGAATCAAGATTGCGGGGAGAAATATCAATAACCTTAGATGTGCAGATCACACCACCCTTATGGCATAAAGCGAAGAAGAACTAAAAAGCCTCTTGATGAAAGTGAAAGAGGAGAGTGAAAAAGTTGGCTTAAAACTCAACATCCAGAAAACTAAGATCATGGCATCTGGTCCCATTAGTTCAGTTCAGTCACTCAGTCGTGTCTGACTCTTTGTGACCCCACTGGACTGCAGCATGCCAGGCTTACCTGTACATCACCAACTCCTAGAGCTTACTCATACTTATGTCCATCAGATCGGTGATGCCATCCAACCATCTCATTCTCTGTAGTCCCCTTCTCCTCCCGCCCTCAATCTTTCCCAGCATCAGGGTCTTTTCAAATGAGTCAGTTCTTCACATCAGGTGGCCAAAGTATTGGCATTTCAGAAGTGATCCGGTCCCATCACTTCATGGCAAATAGATAGGGAAACAATGGAAACAGTGACTTTATTTTTTGGGACTCCAAAATCATTGCAGACGGTGACGGCAGCCATGAAATTAAAAGATGCTTGCTCCTTGGAAGAAAAGCTATGACCAACCTAGACAGCATATTAAAAAGCAGAGACATTACTTTGCTGACAAAGGTCCATCTAGTCAAAGCTATGGTTTTTCCAATAGTCATGTATGGATGTGAGAGTTGGACTATAAAGAAAGCTGAGTGCCGAATAACTGATGCTTTCAAACTGTGGTGTTGGAGAAGACTCTTAAGAGTCCCTTGGACTGCAAGGAGATCCAACTAGTCAATCCTAGAGGAAACTGGTCCTGAATATTCATTGGAAGGACTGATGCTGAAGCTAAATCTCCAATACTTTGGCCACCTGATGCAAAGAACTGACTCTTTTGATAGGACCCTGATGCTGGGAAAGATTGAAGGTGGGGGGAGAAGGGGACAACAGAGGATGAGATGATTGGATGGCATCACTGACTTGATGGACATGAGTTTGAGTAAGCTCTTGGAGTTGGTGATGTACAGGGAAGCCTGGCATGCTGCAGTCCTTGGGGTTGCAAAGAGTCAGACACGACTGAGCGACTGAACTGACAGGTTTTGACTATATGGGTTAAGAGACCTTGGACAAAAGAAATTTAGGTATGAGAGACTCAAAAAATAAACCACAGAGCCAAACACTAGCCTTATTCTTTCATACCACAAAAGGGAGGAGAAATTTAGGAAATAACTGAGTTGGTCAATAAGCAAGGTAAGATGTTCTGTATTTAAGATTGTCTGCTCTATATTTGGCTTCCGTCTATGGGGTCGCACAGAGTTGGACATGACTGATGCAACTTAGCAGCAGCAGCAGCTCTATATTTTGCAATAGAAAGGCCAAGCCAATTATAGATGTGATTTCCATAAAGAAGCAAAAGTAAGGAGAGAGTTCTAGAACTAATGACTGTTAGCACTGAAAGATATATTAATCAGCATAATATTTTATTATTTCCACACCCGATAGAATTGGCTATTTCCTTCAAAGTTCTTTGTGGGACTTGTATAATTATAAACTAAGAGTAATACAAACTGTGTTTTCATATTAAAGGAAAACTATTTTTATCAGGGCTTCCCTGGTAGCTTAGCTGGTAAAGAATCCACCTGCAATGTGGGAGACCTGGGTTCAACCCCTGGGTTGGGAAGATTCCTTGGAGAAGGGCATGGCAACCCACTTCAGTATTCTTGCCTGGAGAATCCCCATGGACAGGGGCGTGGTGGGCTACAATCCATGGGATCTCAAAGAGTGGGACATGACTGAGCGACTAAGCATAGTACAGCAGAATATTTTTATTGAAGCAGGAATCTCCTTTCCCAACAGTTCAGATAAAAAGTATTGATCCTCAGAAGCTCTGATTAGCACAAATGTTTACTTTTGAACCAACTAGAGTGGCCAGGGCCCAAGAGCTCTTTGCAAATGAAGACCTCTAATTTGTAGGATACTTAGAG
The DNA here is from genome assembly GCF_027580195.1 of Bos mutus. Taxonomy (NCBI): domain Eukaryota; kingdom Metazoa; phylum Chordata; class Mammalia; order Artiodactyla; family Bovidae; genus Bos; species Bos mutus. The sequence goes on along the minus strand of NC_091638.1, from coordinate 34,482,124 downwards.
AAACTTCAGTCAAGTTATAAACATCACAATGATGTTGAACAAATACTCCCAAGCTTGCTTTGGTATATGCTTGCCTGGTTTTGCTTATATGTGGGGTGGGGGTGGGTAAAAATGCTTTTTAACTTTAAAAAATTGCATATGTTCTTATTATATTTATCGGGGCTTCCCTGATAGCTCAGTTGGTAAGGAATCCGCCTGCAATGCAGGAGACCCCAGTTCAATTCCTGAGTCAGGAAGAGCTCCTGGAGAAGGGATAGGCTACCCATTCCAGTATCCTTGGGCTGCCCTTGTGGCTCAGCTGGTAAAGAATCCACCTTCAATGAGGGAGACCTAGGTTCAATCCCTGGGTTGGGAAGATCCCCTGGAGAAGGGAAAGGCTACCCAGTCTAGTACTCTGCCCTAGAGAGTTCCTTGGGGTTGAAAAGAGTTGGACACTATTGAGCAACTTTCACTTATTACATATGTCACTGATAGATGGTACTTCCTGATGGAGACAGCATTACTAGTCTGTGAGATCTTGTGTTGCTGGGTGATAAATGTAGAGAAATACACCTCACATATGGATTTCACATGAGTATACTGGATTCAAGGGCACGGTAATATTGTGTGAGATCTGTATAGAAGCTAAACAAAGCTGAGATTTACTTTGTGTACTCTGAATTTTAATATGCAGGGAACAGCAGGCTGCCTACCCATACAAATTGGCTTTAAAAACCAAGCAGTTAATCTCAAGGCAAATAATCTCTTATTTTAATAATTAATTCAAATTCCTTAAAAAGATGGTTAAGAAGCCAGTTACCAAGAGGTTTAAAATACAGTTATTCTATTGATTTCAATTTTCAATGAAAGTTTAATGCTTAAGTGTAGACAAGTGAAGATATAAATGTTTTAATAATAGGTTTAGATTATTTTGGTAATGAATTCAAAGGGCCGTTACTGATAAGTTTGCAGCAACTGTTAAAATCAAGGTCAAAAGAAGATTCAGAATGGTAGATGCAGAGGGCATTAGGGGAAAATGGAGGGGGAGTAACATGGAAATGAACTGATCAATATACAACATTTATTTTACTTGGTTTTATATTGGTTTCATTCTATTTTTGTTACCATAAGAGTGCCCTGAAGCATGTAAAGAGAATTTAACAAAACAAATTTCTCAATGAACTTTTGTGAGAGAACTCTTTGTTAAAAAAAATAAATAAATAAAAGTTTAAAACAGAATAGGTAGAGAATACCAATGCCAGAGGGAGGGAACTCGGTAAAGTCACAAAGTCTAGGTTCCAGAGTGAGTTCTGAAATGCTATAGATAACTTTGGACAAGTCTTAACCCCACTGTATCCCACTTTTTTCCTTTTCTTTTTTCTTGGAAATGAGGGTGACAAACTAGACAATCCCAAATATCCTACTGAGTCCTAAATTATGTGACTCTATATAGTACTTTATAAAAAGTTAATGATTAGAATTCCAACAGAAATCTTAAATCTTAAATTAGAGATCAGTAGCAGTTGTGAATATTGAAATGTACTCATATGAGAAATAAAAGCAAGTTGCAAACATAATTGAACATTCTCTCAGGCTAATTTCATATTCTCCAACAGGCTACATAGTGCTACTTGGGTGATGTTACTGAATAGAAATTAAAAGGCAATCACAAACATTTTTAAGAGGCATATTATTTCCTTTGATAAATGTGATATGTGCTTGGAGGCAAGAAAATAAATTTCAATTCTACTTTCTTTCTTGCTTTTTTCTTCTTTTAAAGTCTATTGGTTTTCCTTTGCCTTTCTCGGTAATCTAAAAGAAATGAAATCATGTCTAATTCACAGTAAGAATCTCCTTTTTATAGCACTCTTTGCCTATGTACTGGTTCCATCCCTGCAAGTTAGCAGATCAAGGAATTGTATTTATTTACTTCCAGGTGCTAAACTGGTTCAGACACAAAGTACTTTATTAAAGAACCTATACTATATTATATAAAAAAATTACTATACTACACTATATTAAAAAAAAACTCTGCTTTTCTTTTATATTCCTGTCTTCATAGACGTAAGGAAACCTAGGACTACATTCAGAATGCTTTAACTCTATACTGAAAAGAATAAAGTCACTGAAGATTGGAAAAGCGACATTTAGGTTTCTGGTTTGTTCATATAAATGGTGATGTGAAATTCATGATCTGGAGAATACAGGAAAAGCACCAGATGTTGGGGGCAAGACGATTTTGGTGCGTCTGTGTGCCTTTAAGGTGCCTTGAAAAAGGACAAATGGAGATGTTCTTGGAGCACAGAACATATGAACTGAGAGCTTAGTAAAGGGGTCTGGGCTGAAGCCATCAATGTTGAAGCCACTGGCATGTCCTTATGGTTAATTAAAGAAACAGGTCCATGAAAGAGTCTCTGAGGAGAAAGTGCCATCATACAGATCTCTCCCACACCTCGGCTCATTTACATTCTCCAACAAGCTCATGGGTAAATACTACTAACCTCATTTTACAGTAAGGAAATTGAGGCTCCCAGACAAGCAAATGAGAACTTCTACCATGATGAAACATTCCTTTTTTGGTTTCATCTTTTACTTTTCCTTAGATCAAAAGGATTAAATGTGGCTGTTCCCTCCCCAGCCTCCATCTTAATCAGAATAAGAACTGATGAAAATGGCAGTTACTGATGGAAATCAGTCAAGAAAATTTTGCCTATGGTTTCTCAGTGAAGACCTGTGTGATTTCTACTTTAAAGGATGGATTATATGAGATAATGATTAGATACCAATTTTTTTTTTAAGAAAAGCTATAAGCTATCCTACTTGAACAATCAGTGAGAAAAGTTGGATATTTGCATTATTATTTCAATCTTGCTACCTCAAGAGTTTAATTTTCCTGAAATTCTTTTTCTATTATTATCTTTCCATTTTTATTACATGTTTGTCACTGGACTTCCCTGTGGTCAGAATTCTAACGCCTGTGTCATTTTCAATGCGAGTTTAAACTTCGGAATTATTCAACCACCAAGTTTTTTCCTTATTGACCTGTGCAGCTCTTTTTTTCCTGGCATGTCAATCTTGACACTGGAAGGCTGGAAGCCCATCACAGACACATACACAAGTATTTATTTCTGAAAATGTAGGGTGGGATGTTGGAGCCAGCTGAGATTGAGAAGCTATACAAGTCAGATAACTGTATAGTGAATGCTGTAATAACTTGAAGTTTGTGCTAACAAACATTTCCCAGACCCAGACAGTCCCCATGGAAACAGACCTTTGCTTCTGCAGTTATATCAGAATTCTCTTCACTAAATAATCAGTGATAACACATACTTATTTTTTCCTCATTGTTCTTTTGACAATGGTGAATCCTCTACTGGAAAGAGAGAACAAAAGGAGAAGGATGCCATTGTTTCCTGAATGATAGGGTGAAATGCCTTCTAAAGAATCCCAACAGCAAGGAAGAAGGGCAGCAATGAGAGTTTAAGCCTGATGGGTTTTTAAAAAACAGGCAATAAAGGGTAAGCACATTTCTCTCCAGGCTGATAGGCAACTTGTTGACAGATGAATATTTATTACGTCCCAATATCAAGGTTTTCTCCTAGGTCCTGACCAGAGACGCAAGGCTAAACTCTGTAGAGCCTGAAGCTCATTCAATGCAGAAAGGAAGCAGGAAGGTAGGAAGGGGCTTCAAGACAATAATGTAAAACCTTGAACACAGAAAGGTGTGGGTCACTGGAAGGGCCCCAAGCAAAATGAGGGGCTCTGAAGTTGAAGTTTCATTGGTTTCTTGGTAAATCCACATCTGATTTTACAAGTTCAATTCAGTTCAGTTCAGTCGCTCAGTCGTGTCCGACTCCTTGCGACCCCGTGAATCGCAGCACGCCAGGCCTCCCTGTCCATCACCAACTCCCAGAGTTCACCAAACTCATGTGCATCGAGTCGGTGATGCCATCCAGCCATCTCATCCTCTGTCATCCCCTTCTCCTCCTGCCCCCGATCCTCCCAGCATCAGGGTCTTTTCCAATGAGTCAACTCTTCACATCAGGTGGCCAAAGTATTGGAGTTTCAGCCTCAGCATCAGTCCTTCCAATGAACACCCAGGACTGGTCTCCTTTAGGATGGACTGCTTGGATCTCCTTGCAGTCCAAGGGACTCTCAAGAGTCTTCTCCAACACCACAGTTCAAAAGCATCAATTCTTCGGTGCTCAGCTTTCTTCACATTTTAGAAGTAGAGTAATAAATTTAGATTTTAGAATAATAAATTTAGATTTTAGAAGTAGAGTAATAAAAAATGATAAGCACAATAGCAACAATAACAGCAGCCACAGCAGTTACTCCATACTGAGTTACCAGCACTGTATGAAGCACTTTAAATGCATTATCTCATTCAATCACACCACAGTTACATGACTTTGATACAAAATTTAAAGATAAGGAAATAGAGGCTCCATAACTTTCTAGTGGACAGAAATGTAAAACTGAATTCAAAATAAAAGATTCTGACTCTAATAAGCTCTTTATCTCCAAAGTATAAGGTTCTCATGTGTGCATGCATGCACAGTCATGTCCGACAGACCCCACAGACTGTAGCCCACCAGGCTCCTCTGCCCATGGAATTTCCAGAGGAGAATACTGGAGTGTTTTGCCATGCCCTCTTCCAGGGGATCTTCCTGACTGAGAGATTGAAGCCAAGTGTCTTATGTCTCCTGCATTGGCAAGTGGGTTCTTTACCACTGTACCACTTAGAAAGCCCATAAGGTTCTCAAGAAATCTCAATAGTTTTACAGCAACATGAAGAGAGTTACCTAAGACAATCTTGGAAACTTCAGAAACAGTTTCTTTTTCTGGAGGAATGAATACGTAAAGAAGCATGTCTCAACCCGTGGCATGGCTCACATTTGGGGCTAGATGATTCTTTGTTGTAGGGAGCTATTCTGTGAATTACAGGATGTTTACCAACATCCCTGACCTCTACACATTGGATACAGAAGCATCTTCTTGTCAGCTGGGATGACTGTAAATGTCTTTTTTTTTTTTTTTTATTTTATTTTATTTTTAAACTTCACAATATTGTATTAGTTTTGCCAAATATCAAAATGAATCCGCCACAGGTATACATGTGTTCCCCATCCTGAACCCTCCTCCCTCCTCCCTCCTCATACCATCCCTCTGGATCGTCCCAGTGCACCAGCCCCAAGCATCCAGTATCGTGCATTGAACCTGGACTGGCAACTCATTTCATACATGATATTATATGTGTTTCAATGCCATTCTCCCAAATCTTCCCACCCTCTCCCTCTCCAACAGTGTCCATAAGACTGTTCTATACATCAGTGTCTCTTTTGCTGTCTCGTACACAGGGTTATTGTTACCATCTTTCTAAATTCCATATATATGCGTTAGTATACTGTATTGGTGTTTTTCTTTCTGGCTTACTTCACTCTGTATAATAGGCTCCAGTTTCATCCACCTCATTAGAACTGATTCAAATGTATTCTTTTTAATGGCTGGAGTAATACTCCATTGTGTATATGTACCATAGCTTTCTTATCCATTCATCTGCTGATGGACATCTAGGTTGCTTCCATGTCCTGGCTATTATAAACAGTGCTGTGATAAACATTGGGGAACACGTGTCTCTTTCCCTTCTGGTTTCCTCAGTGTGTATGCCTAGCAGTGGGATTGCTGGATCATAAGGCAGTTCTATTTCCAGTTTTTTAAGGAATCTCCACACTGTTCTTCATAGTGGCTGTACTAGTTTGCATTCCCACCAACAGTGTAAGAGGGTTCCCTTTTCTCCACATCCTCTCCAGCATTTACTGCTTGTAGACTTTTGGATTGCAGCCATTCTGACTGGCGTGAAATGGTACCTCATAGTGCTTTTGATTTGCATTTCTCTGATAATGAGTGATGTTGAGCATCTTTTCATGTGTTTGTTAGCCATCTGTATGTCTTCTTTGGAGAAATGTCTATTTAGTTCTTTGGCCCATTTTTTGATTGGGTCATTTATTTTTCTGGAGTTGAGCTGTAGGAGTTGCTTGTATATTTTTGAGATTAGTTGTTTGTCAGTTGCTTCATTTGCTATTATTTTCTCCCATTCTGAAGGCTGCCTTTTCACCTTGCTAATAGTTTCCTTTGATGTGCAGAAGCTTTTAAGTTTAATTAGGTCCCATTTGTTTATTTTTGCTTTTATTTCCAATATTCTGGGAGGTGGGTTATAGAGGATCCTGCTGTGATGTATGTCGGAGAGTGTTTTGCCTATGTTCTCCTCTAGGAGTTTTATAGTTTCTGGTCTTAGGTTTAGATATTTAATCCATCTTGAGTTTATTTTTGTGTATGGTGTTAGAAAGTGGTCTAGTTTCATTCTTTTACACGTGGTTGACCAGATTTCCCAGCACCACTCGTTAAAGAGATTGTCTTTAATCCCTTGTATATTCTTGCCTCCTTTGTCAAAGATAAGGTGTCCATATGTGTGTGGATTTATCTCTGGGCTTTCTATTTTGTTCCACTGATTTATATTTCTGTCTTTGTGCCAGTACCATACTGTCTTGATAACTGTGGCTTTGTAGTAGAGCCTGAAGTCAGGTAGGTTGATACCTCCAGTTCCATTCTTCTTTCTCAAGATCGCTTTGGCTATTCAAGGTTTTTTGTATTTCCATACAAATTGTGAAATTATTTGTTCTAGCTCTGTGAAGAATACTGTTGGTAGCTTGATAGGGATTGCATTGAATCTATAAATTGCTTTGGGTAGTATACTCATTTTCACTATATTGATTCTTCCAATCCATGAACATGGTATATTTCTCCATCTATTAGAGTCCTCTTTGATTTCTTTCACCAGTGTTTTATAGTTTTCTATATACAGGTCTTTAGTTTCTTTAGGTAGATATATTCCTAAGTCTTTTATTCTTTCCGTTGCAATGGTGAATGGAATTGTTTCCTTAATTTCTCTGTTTTCTCATTATTAGTGTATAGGAATGCAAGGGATTTCTGTGTGTTGATTTTATATCCTGCAACTTACATTTGATTACATTATAATCACTGATTAGTTCTAGTAATTTTCTGGTGGAGTCTTTAGGGTTTTCTACGTAGAGGATCATGTCATCTGCAAACAGTGCGAGTTTTACTTCTTCTTTTCCAATTTGGATTCCTTTTATTTCTTTTTCTGCTCTGATTGCTGTGGTCAAAACTTCCAAAACTATGTTGAATAGTAATGGTGAAAGTGGGCACCCTTGTCTTGTTCCTGACTTTAGAGGAAATGCTTTCAATTTTTCACCATTGAGGATAATGTTTGCTGTGGGTTTGTCATATATAGCTTTTATTATGTTGAGGTATGTTCCTTCTATTCCTGCTTTCTGGAGAGTTTTTATCATAAATGGATGTGGAATTTTGTCAAAGGCTTTCTCTGCATCTCTTGAGATAATCATATGGTTTTTATTTTTCAATTTGTTAATGTGGTGTATTACATTGATTGATTTGTGGATATTGAAGAATCCTTGCATCCCTGGGAAAAAGCCCACTTGGTCATGATGTATGATCTTTTTAATGTGTTGTTGGATTCTGGTTCCAAATGTTCCTAACTGGGAGTGGGAGAGATCACTGAATTGAGAATCAATGACTTAAAGAGACAGCAAGAGGTAGGCAGGTGAGGATGTGGGGGGAGGGGAACTCCTGAAAGAGGTCATAGCAAAAACAAAGGCAGAATAATGGGAAACAGCCTGACAGATACAAGGACAGGCAGGAAATGTCATGCTATTTGAGGCTAAAAGGGCAAGGCTGAGGACTAGTTGGTGGTGAAATAGGAAGAGGTCAAATTACAGAGGTTATTAAATGTCATGCCAAGTATTATTTCCTACCAGGGGGGAAAGGATGCAAAAAACTATCATGACATTTGGTAATGTCATGATCAGGGATACATTTTCAACGGTCACTCTGGTCTCTTAGTGGATAATACATGCAGTGAGAACAAGTTCAGTTGTTCAGTAATTCAGTTAACTTTGCCTTTTTCTATTTTAGACATCTGTTATACCCTCTAAGATATCTAGAAATGATCAAAAAGTTCCAGAGAAATTAGAGTACAGATGCTTACTGACAATTCACATCCATCTTTGGAAGACAGAAATCTCAATAAAACCCTACCAGGAAGTAGGCTGACAAAGCCACCCTCCAATACAATGTGCTGGGGAAGTTCTGCTAAGCAACAGGTGCATCAGTTTTATAAGGGAAAGAGACCATGAAAAAGATGACAGCAACCATGTACAATCTATATGAAATGCCAACTCTCTCTTTGGCTTTGATTACAATAAAGAAGGAAAAGTAAAGAATTACAAAAATATGTCCATGAGCATAAACTACACGGATTACTTCCAGATTGAACCATTTGAATGATAGTAGTACTTTTATAGTATGGCAGATATTGTTCATCGCCTGTTGAACATCCGTTTTTCCCTTTGTCCTTATTAACTACTTGCTGATTTTGTGCAGGGACAATATTGTGTTCCCAGATAGAGTTAACTTACTTCCTCAAACTCCAGTGAAGCTGCTACTGCTGCTAAGTCGCTTCGATCATGTCTGACTCTGTGTGACCCCATAGACGGCAGCCCCCCAGGCTCCCTCATCCCTGGGATTCTCCAGGCAAGAACACTGGAGTGGGTTGCCATTTCCTTCTCCAATGCATGAAAGTGAAAAGTGAAAGTGAAGTCGCTCAGTCGTGTCTGACTCTTCGTGACCCCATGGACTGCAGCCCACCAGGCTCCTCCATCCATGAGATTTTCCAGGCAAGAGTACTGGAGTGGGGTGCCATTGCCTTCTCCCCAGTGAAGCTAGAGGTGGCCAAATGATCCAGGAAAATAAGATGTATGCAAGAGTTTTGGAGTAGCCCCGCCCCCTACTGAGACTCACTGCTGCTGCTAAGTCACTTTAGTCATGTCCGACTCTGTGTGACCCCATAGATAGCAGCCCACCAGGCTCCCCCGTCCCTGGGATTTTCCAGGCAAAAACACTGGAGTGGGTTGCCATTTCTTTCTCCAATGCATGAAAGTGAAAAGTGAAAGTGAAGTTGCTCAGTCATGTCCAACCCTCAGCGACCCCATGGACTGCAGCCTTCCAGGTTCCTCTGTCCATGGGATTTTCCAGGCAAGAGTACTGGAGTGGGATGCCATTGCCTTCTCCAGAGACTCACTGGTAAAAGGTAAATATATAGTAAAATCCAGAATGGAGGGGAAGTGCTAAACAAAACTATAATTATAATAATTTATTACTGGATAGATAGGGTAAAAAGATGTGAATTGTGACATCAAAACTATAAAAAAGTTCATGGGGGGAGTATAAAGATGTCGAGCATTTTTATGCCTTCAAAGTTAAGCTGCTATTAGATGAAAATATACTGTTATAACTATAAGAAGTTTTATGTCAGCTTCACAGTAACCACAAAGCAAAAATCTACTGTAGATACACAAAAGATAAATGAAAAAAAAAAACCAAAATATCCCATTACAGTAAATATCAACTCAAAAATGGAGTGAGCAAGAGAGGAAGAAAGAAATAAAGGAACAATAAAATAGCCAGAAAACCATTTTAAAATGGCAACAGAAAGTCCATATTTATTAATAGTTACTTTAAATGTAAATGAATTAGTTTCTCTAATTAAAGACAGAGTAGATTAAAAAAATAAGATCCGACTACATACTTCCTACAAGAGCCTCAATGCCAATTTTAAGAGCTCACACAGACTTGAAAAGAAACTAGAAATCAACTGCAAGAAAAAAGCTGGAAAATTCAAAACTATGTGGAGATTAAACAAAATGCCCCTGAGCAACCAAAGGGTCAAAAAATAAAATCAAAAATAAAATTTTAAAAATAATTTGAGACAGATAAAAATGGAAATATATCATACCAAAATGTATGGGATGAAGCAAAAGGAGTTCTAAGAAAATCATTTATAGTAATAAATATCCATACTAAGAAAAAAGAAATATTTCAAATAGATAGCTCAATTTTTACACCTCAAAGATACTAACCCCAAAGTCAGTAGAAGGAAGGAAATAACAAAAATCAGAGCATAAATAAATAAAGTAGACGGAAAAGATAGCTTAAATACCAGTGAGACTAAGAGCTGATTTTTTGAAATAATAAAAAGAATTGACAAACCTTTAGCTAGACTAAGAAAAAGGAGAGAAGACTGAAATACATAAAATCAGAACTGAAAAAGGAAATAATACAACTGATAACACAAATAATGGATCATAGGAAACTATTATGAATGATTATATGCCATATAATTTTATATAATTTCATATATTAATTCATATAATATGCCAGATAATCTCTCTCACTAGAAAGTAAGCCTTATGAGTAGCAGGGTTTTTTTTTTTCATTATCTAGTTGGCTTTGAATCTGCAAAATATGTCCTTATTTTGTGCTAGGGTTGTGGAAATATTCCCAGGCCTCCCCAGCAACTGAGAGATGACAGGAGGGTTTCCTGGGCTCAAGTGGGATGGATTACAAAAGTAATAGTTCTCTCTATGTTGTTACTGAACAGAAAAATATTTGCAATAATTTACATACCACATACTCACCCTTCCCCTCCAGAAAAATTCTGTAATTATAAGCTCTACTAAGACTAAATTTCAGGTTAAAAGTATATTAGCTATCTATGTAGCTTATGTTTAGCCAGAGCTATAATTAGGCTCATAGTACGAAAAGTTATATCAGTTTATACAGATACTTGATTGCTCAGTTCATCATTAACAAATGTCTATAAAGATGAACGAGAAGCTGGGAGCATATCTTTGACTCACTTTCCTGTTTAATTAGATTTATGGAGAGAGGAATTGGTCATACATATTATTCACAGTTAAAAAGTTGCCATTTAACAATATTTACCAATGAATATCACCAGTGAAAAGGAAAGGAAAAACCCATCAATAGGCTTTCATTAAGTATGTGTGTAAAGAAATATAAGTGCATATTTATATATAAAATATATAGTTATTTATTTATACACAAATGTATGTTTATCCAAAATTAATGTTTATATTATTTATAGTTACATAAATATATATATTCATATAAAGAACAATTTGCCTGATACATTAAGTTCAAAAATCCCAAAGTAACAACTGCTCATGTAAAACTAGGTATCATTTATCAATCATTACACAGACATTACATTACAAATATACCTCTTTGTTATCTCACAGGTAGTTGTCATGTTTAAATTGAGTGCAATTTTTATAACTCATAAGGAAATGAAGCCTGCAACCCTGAAGGGACAATTCAAATTGAAATCTTAATCTCTTCTCATGTTCGCTCTGCTTGTGTGTTTGATGTTTGACACCCTCAGATATTTTTACACTTTAAAAAATAAATTATACCTCTCCTCTAAGGTTGAGAAGATATTTGCTATTTAGAAAAGGTCAAGAAATATTCTTTCCTGAAAAGTACTCTTACTGTCCTGATGATTACTCAATCCCAACTCATTTACTTTATGCTTTCAATTTGAGGAGTATATATGACAGAGGAATTTTAGTTTTTCTAAATACCCTGTTGCAGCTGCTGACTAACATCAGAATAGAAGAGATAAGATGAAAGTGGCTATTGATTAATTAAAACACATTTTTTCCCACGGCAAGTCTTTGGAATTAAAAAAAAAAAAAAAGGCTTCCAACAAGTTAGACTTTAAGAACAGTGCATATAACAATAACAGCCTGACACAACTCACAGACCCTTTCCTGAAGTGCCTCCATTAGAGTGAACTCATTCGACCTCACTTTGGTTAGAGCAGTGCAAAGCCGCAGCGACCGAACGTGAACAACCTTAAGAACATTTTAGAGACCTTCTAGGTTCGACTGCTTAGCCATACATACTAGAAGTGTCAGTAACAAGATAGGACATAAAAGAAAATCCTAAAAAATCACCTCCAAGGTAAGCAGTGACACACAGTAGCTGAATTTGATCCTCTGAACTGACAAGGGCTAGTGTGATCACCTCCTACCATCAATTCTTCAGGGTTACCTGGGCAAGGAGAACTGGCTGACAAACCTTTCCATAGCCTGACCCGATAGTCCCCATGCCTTGGGGTAAAAAGGCCTGGGATTCCAAGAAAAGCTTCCCAGCATCTCATGTTTTCCAAAGTGACTGCTGTGGTGTTGGTGAGAACAAATAAGTGATGATGCCCACTCTGCTGCTCCTTTCAAAGCACAGAAGACACTCTGCCAAAGATTCAAGACCACTGTTCAAAACTCTCTTTTCTATTCAGACCCACTCTATTCATTTTTATTGAGTAACCAAGCATATCCTCATTTCCATAGTTCCAGGCACTTTGTTGGAAAATCATCTCAGTTGTGAAATAACATTCATGGCATGGTTCAGAAATTAAACTAGAAATTTTGCAGGGCCACAAGAAGTTGAAAAGTGCTTCCTCCTTTCCAAGGCTCCATTTTCCAGTTATTCCAACAGGTGGTGTTTCAGAATATTCTGATGGGATATGCTGACTCTCATTCATATTAACCTGCTCCTCTGTATAAACATAAGTATGGATGAAATATGTAAATATATTGAACAAGAGAAATGAACCACATCAATTTCCCAACATTCTTTCCAATCCGTGTGGATGTTTTGCTGCAGTTGGCACTGCAGTCAAGAAAGTCCTTTTGTTTGTTTACTGAAACATAAATCTGCCAGGAGAGCTGAACTCTAAATTACTGTTGTGTTTCTGATGGAAAGGTGCCACATAATTTAAATTTCAACAGCTCTACAGTTTCCCATATTTCTTATTTGTGACTCTACACCTCACAGACAAAGTGCATTCTACTATCATTTTAATAAATAGTTTTTGAGTGAAGGTCGTTTTTCTTCGTGTCCAATTTCCATCTGTTTCTTTCTTTTTACTGACAAGATTCTGAGATCCAATAAAGGGCTTTGAAAAGTCATTTCATTTCAAAGGTAGCCATTATGTTTCAACAGCCAATAAACCAAATGACCACGTAGAACCACCTTGTCTTCAAACTGATAAGGAGGTGGTGACAATACTGGTTTGTCTGTTCATCTGAACGGAAAGGATATTGTTGATTCCTCTTGTTCAGCCACTTAGTTGCGAGTAAACAATATTTTTTAGAAAATCAGCTTTTGTGGGGTTTTCTCATCAACAAAGCATTTTCCCCATAACAGCAGATAATTATCTGGTATATCTGGGAAAATGGAGTCCATCTTCACGATAGAGACGGTAGTTAGATACGCATTGAGTCCAATTGGATTCACTGTCCAAGCTATAAAGAAATGGATATCAAGTGACTTTTAATCTTGTATGAAACAAAAAGATTAAACTGTCAATATTACGATGAACTGCCGTGACGAGACCTATGATAGAACCACACTTGCAGAGCTGTTTCTAATGATATGTATGCAAGGAATAGATTTTTCCTGATAACGCATGTAATTAGACTATAGAACAAAATGTTCTGTTCAAATTCATGACATGCCCAACTAATAAAGGAAGAGAGGATAAGGCTCTCGCTATTTATTTGCATGAAAAAGCTTTAATATAGGATATACTTTAGAGAAATTAGTTTTTAATCTAGGTGACTAGATGAGATTTTGACCCTGAACTGTTTTCTGAGTTGACCTGTGAGAATTTATGCAGAAATAAGACTGTGATGCTTACAAACCAGACAGGCATTGCTTTTTTCATTAATTCCTGAGTGTCTCATATAGTCAAGAGAAGCAGAAAATTGGTCCTTTTAAAAGCCCACCATACGAGAATTTGCTTTTATGAAACATAATCAGTAAAAGTTGATAGGAATCTTAGCAGGAATGTATTCTTTTTAAATTCAGACATTCAAGAAGTTAGATACATTGATTCAGCAGTGATGATTCTCCACTGACCTGTATAAAACAGAAATCTAGGGTTGTATATTGTTATGAATACATTTGAGAGGCCCACAGTACTAGTTCTCAGGATGAATTATGGATCACACAATGGGCACTTGGAAAAAAGCTTTACATCAACTCTTGTGCTTATTTTTCCATGATAAAGGTTAGTGTCACATCCACTCGAAATATGCAAGAAATAGCTTTTTAGAGTAGGAATCTTTCTCTTATTCTTAAAAACAATTTATATGAACATTATCCATATAATGTGTCATGCAACCGCATAAATCTATATCTATGATGCAAAAAAAATTGCTAATTGTGAGATAAAAGTTAAATGGCTCACCTTGAATGCTTAACATCACCGAAGTAAAGAAAACTGTTGCATTCCTTGTGCAGACATGAAATTTGGCCTTTTTCAGTAAAAGGCACCAAGATCCACTCAAACACTCAAGCCAAAAACAGAGGAGTCCTCTTTGCTTTCTCCCTTTATTTCTCCTCCTGCTTCTAATCCATGAACAACTTCTGTCAATTCTCCCATCCAACATGCATCACAAAGTTTTTTCTAGCTCCATCCTGGCTCACACCATTATTCCTGGATGTCTAGTCTTCTAAAAAAAGTTTTTGTTTTTAAAGTTCTCTCTCTATCCTTGGCCTCCCCTAATGCATCTTCCACAAAGTAGGCAGAATAATAAGATTACATTGATCCTGCTTAAAATCGTCAATGTACGAGACAGCAAAAGAGACACTGATGTATAGATCAGTCTTATGGACTCTGTGGGAGAGGGTGAGGGTGGGGAGATTTGGGAGAATAGCAGTGAAACATGTATAATATCATGTATGAAATGAGTCGCCAGTCCAGGTTCGATGCACGATACTGGATGCTTGGGGCTGGTGCACTGGGGCGACCCAGAGGGAGGGTATGGGGAGGGAGGAGGGAGGAGGGTTCAGGATGGGGAGCACAGGTATACCTGTGGCGGATTCATTTCGATATTTGGCAAAACTAATACAATATTGTAAAGTTTAAAAATAAAATAAAATTTAAAAAAAATAAATTTATATTAAAAAAAAAATCGTCAATGGCTTCCCCTTGCACTTAGAATAAATCTGAATGCATACAGCTTCTGGAACTCCTTCTCTGTCTCACTGTGTTTCCCATGGAGCCAAAAACATTATACCCCCATCCCTTGGCCATTCTAAACTTCTTTCCTGCTCCAAGGCTTGCTGTCCTCCCTGGATCACTTGTTACCCTGTTTGTTTCCTCCTATCTCAGCTAAAATAGTCTCTCCCTAAAGAGACTTTTCTTGATTGCTATAACTGGAGTAGGTTTTATCCCATCAAGCAATTTCTTTCATTGCACTTATCAAAATTTGCAATGGTTTTGCTTATTGATCATTTTCTTTGTCTATTCCCCCATGAAAACATCACTGTCGTGAAGGCAAGGACAATGTCTGTCTTAGTCACTGTTATATCTATATAGTAAATCCTCCTGCAGCGTTCGTTGAATAAATACATGAACTTATCACAACTCTGCTTTCATAGATAGAGGTTTCAAAAAGGCAGATACATTTCAGGGGAAAAATTGTCCTTGGTTTGTTTTCATGTTCAGGGAACAAAAGTTTTCTTTTTTCCCCCATTCTAAAATAAATGTTCATTAAATCTAATTTTCACAAGAGGAAAATAAAGGGAAGGATATTCTCACATATTGCAGTCATAAAAGCTTACTCAAAATATCTATATATTTTTTAATTTGTGAATGGGTGAGCCAGATTTCTCTTTGGAAGTGAGCTAACCTCTTTCGGAAGCTTTGCTATCTCTTCTGGGCCACTTAAGTAACAGGAAGATATGAGAGTTGTTAACATACCCCTGAGTGTTTCATTTGTTGCTAAAGAATATGTAGGCTGATTATAGATTATATCCACTTGTGTGTATTCACTATATAAAACAAGTATAACAGTCTGTAAAAAGTGAAAAAGTTATTGGCTGACAGTTGAAATCTCTTACAAATCAAGCTAGAGAGAGCTGAACAGCCTATTTTATAACAACATATGAGAAAAAAAAGGATTTTCTGGAAAAATGTATGTTTTATGTGGACAAAATATTTTATAATGCTTTTCTATTTTAAATTGAAGTACAATTTTCTTATTATTCATTGCTCAAAGAAAAACTGGAAAACAAGGAAAAACTAGTTAATGTTACTATTATGAAACTGGTATAGTTGCTAAATGTATAAATTTTCTTCCATGTAATCTGAAACTTAAAAACTTAATAAACATGATCATAGTAAGGTACAGAATAGAAATTTCATGCAAATTCTAGACACAAAACCGTTGATTTTGAATAAATGTGTCTAACACCAATAGCTAGGAGTAGTCTTTTCTGCAATTAGGGATAACTTAATGGCAATTTCTTACAAGAATGACTAAAATGTAAGTAAATGGAATGTTCTTTCCTGTAAACCAGGGACAGGAACTGTTGAATATAATTCATCCAAATAGGCAAGAGGAAGGCACTAGGGAGACTCTGGCCTCATCAGGTAGTAGGGATTATCACATCAAAAAACACTGCCCATTCTACCCTGAAGGGATTCTAATCCTTCTAACTGTGTGCAGTGGCACACAATTGGGCATAGAGGCATTGGTATGGTTTCTATGGTTCATCCACTGGCATTTCCCTGGCTTTGACATGGTTATGCAGGCACATGAGCCTGTGAACACATTTTGCCATAATCAATGTACAGGACAGAGTCACAGAGTAATAATGCAAGGTTCTAAGCTTTTATAGGAAATGAGAGGAGGGTATTACCAAGTTTATGTTTCTAGAATCAGAAAGAGTTTTACAGCTTGGATTTAATCAGCTTCTCTCTCCAAGGGAAAGAAAGAGGTTTGAAAGTCAACCTGTGCCTGAAGCTCAAGCAGAACAGATAAAAAGATTTATGCAGGAGAGGTCTACAGGATGATGCAATTAAGAGGAGAAACCCTTCTGTAGAGGAGTCACAAAGGCACCCTCCTTTAACTCTTAGGGTGAAGATCATCCTATCTAAAGCTGATCTGCATGTGAAGCTAGAGTTCTTCTGGTGAAGTAACAAGACTTCTGCTATGAGGAACTGGCTCCCTGAGTGTACCCCAGGATGGGACAAGAATAATAGACATTTAAAGAAGATTGGAACATCTGGCCAAAGATCTTCAGCAGCTGTTAAGAGAGGAAAAATGAAGTACCAGAGCCTCATTGTAACTACACACACACACATATGTGTACACACACACACCCCACACAAGCACAAATACACGTCCACACCCCTGCACATATTCACATGCATATGCAAACACATGTGATACATGTGAGCATTTTCGTTTGCTTAATTTCTGTGCTTATATTTATTATTTTCTTCCTTGTGCTTTCTTTGGGTTTAATTTGATCTTATTTTTCTAGTTTCCTAAGAATATATGAGGCTTTTCATCTTTTCTAATCCCATGGGTTATTCAGAAGTGCATTATTTAGTTTCCAAGAGTATGGAGAGTTTCCTGTGATCTTTCTGTTTTTCATTTTCAACTTGAGGGTACCATCTGTATGACTTCAAGTCTTTAAAATCTGTTGAGGTTTGGTTTATGGCCCAGTTATGGTCTATGTTTATGTTAGTATATATTCTGTGAATGCACGAACAGAATGTATATTTTGTTGTAGTTGGGAGGAGTGTTCTGTATGTTTTGATTAGATCCTGTTGGTTGACAGTGTTGATAATATATCCTTGCTGATTCTCTGTATAGCTGTTGTTCTATCAATTGCTGAGAGGAATACTGAAGTTTTCAATCATAATTGTGATTTTGCCTATTTCTCCTTTTAGTTTTACCAGTTTTTGCTTTTCATATTTTGGTTACTGGTTGCATACACACTTAGGATAGCTATGCTATTCTTGGTAAAGTGACAATTTCATAGATGTATTGTCTCTCTCTATCTCTGGTAATTTTCTTAGGTCCAAAGTCTACTTTATTTTACACTGTATTAACTACAACAGCTTTTTTTCCCTTCTTTTTATTTTACAAATAACAGTCTTACTGGTATAAATGCATATATTACTGGCAAATAATTCAGATACCAAAATTCATACTTTTAAAATATACAATTCAGTGGTTTTTAGCTTGATTACAGAGTGGTATAACTTTTTATTTTCAATTTCCTTGCACTTGCAGAAGTATGGAATCACTTTTGAAAGCAACATGACTACATCTTTATTATTCAAACGGTATTTTATATGCAATTTTCAAACGCTTTGAGATACAGGAAGGATTTCAAATCTCTTTAACTTTAGTACATTTTTATCACCAAAAAGAAGTCTTTCAGCCATTCCTCCTTCATTCAGCAGATATTTGACAGAATTTTTGAGAATCAACTCTTGAAACCAATAAAAATACTCAGGTCAATAGTAATTTGAATAAATAGAAAAAGATACTATGAACAAAAATTAATGCATATGAAATACTGATGATGTCTCTATAACCAAAACCTGATGTAACCTGGGTCAGGGTTTCAAATTACTCTCTGATGAACTGGGAAGTTAATCATGATTGTTAGGAAGAAACTACTGAATAACTTTCCTAATATTCCAGTTTCTCCTCTGTAGTTTCTAGAAATATAGTTTCTGGAATCTAACGCCTATTCCATATTCACCTCTTAATATAGAAAAGGTTGAAAAAGAAGGTGACACATGACTGCTTTTGTATTCATATTTACTGACAAATTTCATCTGAGCAATTGAAGGTATGCATTCAACTGCATTAACCTTAGAAAAGAAGTGTTACTTTCTTATACACTACACAATTGGGAGATTCTTTTTATTTTCAATTTCCTTGCACTTTTAGAAGTATGGAAGCAGGCTACATCTTTACTACTCAAATGGTATTTTATATACAATTTTTAAATGCTCTGAGATACAGGAAGGATTTCAAATTCTGTGACCCATGACTGATATTAATGCCAATATCTTCCTATGGAGTAGGGGGACACAGAGCAAATATGAAATGGCAAAAGGAGATAGATTGGTGATTACAAAGAAGGGCCACAGACCAGAGAAACTCTACATTCTGAGGAGGCAAAAAAGCCACCATACTTCAGGAGATAATGTATTCCAAAGTGGAAAGGGGTAGGACAATGGGGAGAAACAACAGCCCAGGGCACTGACATTAAAGGAAATGAAACTTCCAGAGACAGAGTCAGGGGAATGCCACCCGATCCCATCTGTCACCAAGAAGACAATGGAGAGACAATAGGGAAAAGGAACAATCTTCTGGAAGCATAATGAACAACCTGTTGAGAAACTTCAATAAGCCACTAAAAATTACTGATTTTGAGAGAATTTTGTATTTTACTGAAGAGGATATGGAAACTATCAATGTCTTTTAGTAGATATGAGACCATACTGTAGCATACTATATCAATGTTGCCAGTAATTAACTCCGGTTAAATTATTTTATTTCTAGTGTTAGATTTTTCTCATCAGAGTAACTGTTTTTAAGTAAGAAAAGGCAGATGGTATGTCACTCTTAAATGCACTTATTCTAGTTATTGGTATTAATTTGCTTCTTTACTGGTGAATGAAATATAGTACTATATGTTTTTTATGGAAATAAACACTTTTTAATGAGACATAGAAGTGGAAATTCCTGAAGATTTTATGGTTTCCCATGCATTTGTTGTTGTTCTAACAACGAGTGGTAGAAGATTCTGGTAAAGTATCAAACAAATTAATCTGGGGCTTTCCCTAACATTGAAATATGAATAATAGTGTCAATAAGAAGGTTTTATGCTAGGAATTCTTTTTGCATCTCACCTTCCTCACCCATCTTCAGTGAATACTCTACAGATTATCACAATAAAGTTTAAAATTACTGATTCACAAACACCAATCATCTACCTTACTCAAAATGTAATAAACCTGTTTATTTGAAATGAAAAAAAAAAAACCTGTCCACTTACCAAGTGGGAATCTACATCAAGTGACAAACACCAAAGGGTTTAGGACTGTAAATTACAACTTGAAGGAGTCCCTGAAACTATTATGTGCTGTGCTGTGCTGAGTCACTGAGTCATGTCCAACTCTTTGCAATCCCATGGAGTGTAGCCTACCAGGCTCCTCTGTCCAGGGGAATTCTCCAAGAAAGAAAACTGGAGTGTGTTGCCATTCCCTTCTCCAGGAGATCTTCCTGACCAGGGGATAGAACCCAGGTCTCCTGCATTGCAGGCAGATTCTTTACAGTCTGAGCTACAGGGAAGTCTGCATATAAAAATCTTTTTGGTAATGACATTGCCTATGAAAGAGAAAATAAAATAATTTCCCCTCAAAATTTGCTTCCAAGTTTGAACAGACAGTTCACTTTCAGCTTCATGGTGAAACTTAGCATTTGCAGAAAGGAATGAGGTTTTGTAAGTAATTCCTCAAGATGACATGTAGTACAGTCAGGATGTCTTCAGTTCAGAGGTGACCTAATTACTAGGTAGTTTCAGGTTTATAGCCTATACTAGCAAGATGGCTGGAAAACATATGCCTTGGGATCTGTGACCTTGTTACACCTTGTTACCTCTTCCCTTGGAAAACATCACTGGTGACAAGCCACACAGCCTTTCCAAGGGGAGGAGCTTGAAAGACGCCAGGACACCTAATCCTGGATGAAATACATTTGAGGTCTATAGCATTTGACATTACCAGTTGAAATACATTTCTTCATTCTAAGTAGCAGCAGAATGGGGGGAAATAATATGCAGCTTTTGAAAACACAAAGGCAAAAAGAGGCCTAACTTCTGCATGTCGCTTCAGAAAAATGTGGTTTCGTATGGTGAGAATATTCTCATTCCTAACAGAAAACACAATGGATTGAGTAAAGAGCTCAAATCTATCCCTTTTCAGGAGGGTATTAAAAATATGTGCAATGTTTCTGAAAGTATACTGTATACTGTTGAGAGAGTTTCCATGGTAGCCTTATTTGTTCCATGGTATATTCTTCTCTCAACTTTCCCTCCATTTCTTGTCTTCAGCACTTCTGCTATGTAGCATTTTTTAGTAACTGCGTACTGAGTGGCCAAAATAGAAACAGAGCTTGAAATAAATGATGAATTCCACAGAAATATGTTTTCTCTTGGTGTAAGTTGTCTTCAAGCAAAATTTTATGTTCATGAAGAAATCATTTGCCATTAAAAAAATAACACTACTCATTTTAATTAATGCATTTTCTGTAACTAATCACTGAAAAGGTAAGATTAGCCAATGTTTACAAATTCATATTTTTAGTAGGAGATGTTTGGCTGCTCAATAGATCTTGTATTCTACTTGATTGTTCCTTTAAATTGTTCCCTTCACTTAATGATTAAGTGAAAGCTAGGGCTCTAGGGTAGACCATTAGGAGAAGGCAATGGCAACCCACTCCAGTACTCTTGCCTGGAAAATCCCATGGATGGAGGAGCCTGGTAGGCTGCAGTCCATGGGGTCGCTAAGAGTCGGGCACGACTGTATGACTTTACTTTCACTTTTCACTTTAATGCATTGGAGAAGGCAATGACAACCCACTCCAGTGTTCTTGCCTGGAGAATCCCAGGGACAAAGGAGCCTAGTGGGCTGCCTTCTGTGAGGTCACACAGAGTCGGACACTACTGAAGTGACTTAGCAGCAGCAGCAGCTGGGTAGACCATTAATTGATTACAAATAAATATGTTAAACTCAGACATTAATAATATCTTAATTAATAATATTAGAATAAAACCTCTTGGATCACAGGCTAAACAAAGGAACTCTGATGTAAAATTTTACCTTCTTTGAAGCTGAGTATACCAAGAATTAAAACACAGTATTTTCCTTGGACTGCACAGTATTTTCAAACAAGTTGAAATGAGTGACTAACATTTGAAAATTGCAAGATTTTACATTAGATCAAAGTAATAGTTGAGTTCAGTTAAAACACAGAAAGTTCCAGCAACATTAGACTCATGTCACTTTTTGGAAGTACCAAGCCTGTGATTTGCAGTGACTTTTTTTTTTTAACGTCTCTCTCTTTAAGCAGGTATGAGGTATATACTTTGTTACGTTTCCCATACAGTCCAATTCACTCATTCATTCAGATATTCATTCATGGATAAATTCAATAAATACTTCCTGAATTCCTACATGCCAGATGATACTGTGCTAGATTCTGCCCTCCGAGAATGTACAGTCTAAACAAAATTGACAGTAAACAGTTCTATAAAATTGACAATTTAGAAAAGTGCTAAAAGGAATAATGCAGAGTGCTATAAAGGCATTTGATATGGGATTCTGCAGTATTCTGGAGTAGAAGAGGAAGGATCAGAGAAGTCTTTCAGGAGACGTAGATCTTCAAAATGAGACATAAAGATCAGGAGAGGTTAACGAGGCTAGTGTGGTCTAGGGAGAGGGAACAGGAGGGGGTGAGGTGAAGAGGGCATGGATTATTCAAGGACCTGCAAGATGTGCACAAGGGGATGTCTGGCACAGCATGAGGCTGGGGCAAGTGTACATACGATCAGATCAAGAATCTTCTGGGTAATGCTAAATGACTGGCCTT
Organism: Bos mutus; assembly: GCF_027580195.1. Taxonomy (NCBI): domain Eukaryota; kingdom Metazoa; phylum Chordata; class Mammalia; order Artiodactyla; family Bovidae; genus Bos; species Bos mutus. The sequence continues at coordinate 34,459,709 of NC_091638.1, read as the reverse complement.
TGGTTTTAAGAGTGGTGGATAGACACACTCAGCAAGTATGCAGCAAGAAAAGAAATGTGCTTTATAAATAACATTCTGCTTACTAGGTGGAAAAGGGTTTGTAGGAGTCAAGAATGGAAGCAATTAAGGATGACATGTACGAGAGTTGGCATAGAAAAAGGCTTCAGAAATTGACATGGATGTTGAAAACTTGAAGAGCACTGGAAATGGCACAAGGCCATAAAGGGAGACCTTTGACTTGCTACTCCAGATCTCCTCTATCTTTCCATGTACCCAGGAGGCTGACCTACCCAGACTTGATCCATAGGTTCCCTCACCCACTGTATTCTGTCTGTGTTGAACTGATGGGTGTCATCAGGAGGTGATCAAAGGATGGCAGAGGAGTGAGGTTAAGGCATTTACTGACCTCTCCTTCTAGATTGTTAGTGGCTGTGTTCCTCCTCCATAGGGCCCGGCTCTTGTCAGACTTTACTTTCTCCACTTCCCTTGATCTCTCCCTCTCCTTACCCTTCAAGCTTAGGGACTGTGACAGATTTCCACTGTTGCCCAAATGACGGTGTCATCACTCATTGTTAGTCTCCCTTAACTTTGCCCACACATTTCTAAATAGTCACTTCATTAATCTCTTCTTGGTTAAGCCCATTTGAGTGTGCCATTTGTTTCCTGCTAGGATCCTTGGCCTCACCCAAATTATTACCATAATGGAAATTGGTCCAGCTAGGTGCTTTTTAAAACTCCTAATCTTAGTATCTTTAAAGGTAGAGACAAAAGAAATGATACTAGAATCACAATGACAAATCCAAAAGAAAAGCATTCAATAGGAATCATGCCTGTCATATATAGCTGATTCATCTTGGTATACAGTAGAAACTAACACAGCATTATTAAGAAATTATACTCCAATAATAACAAAAGCATCAGGAACACAGACGCACACAGGAGAGGGACAGAGAGGGAACTGTAGCAGATGCTGTTTTGCGAGGAGTGCTGTGGTGTGTTGCACAGACACCCTGTTCAGGCCTGCCCTCAGTTCTCATTCTCAGTTGCTGGAGTGTTGGTGGATGATGGGTCTCAGCTGAGTTGCACCCTGGGTCCTGCCCTTCATCAGAGAAGCCTGCAGGCAACAACTGGTTGCTGATCCATGGAAAGGCCTAGGTTGGTCAATTGTGAATGGGCACTCCGGCTTCTGGCTGAGATTCTGTTGCAGCTGCAGCATCCTCTCCTTTATCAACCCTGCTTCCCAACAGCCTCACAGATGTTGATCCCAGGGAACCTCTCCAATAAGCTTCCCGCACGCTTGTCTCTATTTCAGAGTCTGTTTCTTGAGTAACCAGGCTTAAGACAGGTATTATGAACCATTCTCTGACACAAATGAAGTATAAACTTCAAATGTCAGAATTTTAAGCTGAGGCATAATAATCAAAAAAATATTATGAGTTTTATTAAAGTCTGCACAGTATTATACTTTTAATACAGATTTCTATGCTAGGAATTGGAGGTAGGCAACTTGTCTTTTTACGGAGCTTATTGACACACAAATCCTGTGGTAAAGTATAATATGCATATCATTTTGGAAAGCAGTATCATTTTAAGGCTAAGACAAACAATCTTTTGAGAAATGTGCCCAAGGATATAGATCTACTGCACTAGACTGGGGAAAAGGGCAAACAAAGGTATCTGGTCTGGTATATTTTTCCTTCAGGACATTTGTAGGTTGGGCTACTGTCTTCTTAGCTTTGAGTAGGTACCAGACCTTGCACTCAGCTGCCCATGTGTGCTGCCATAGGCAATCCTCAAAATAAGCACTTGCTATAGCTGATCTTATTATCCCCACAAGTGCAGGAGAAGAAGATCAAGGTCAAAAGTAAGACACTGTGTGTTCGAGTCACTGAATCTCTCTGGACATCTGCTTCCTTGGTTGAAAATGGGTACAAGAATGACCTACTGATAGGCAGTGGGGACAAAATGAGATGTAGCAGGCTGATGGAAACACTTTCCAAGGTAGACTGTCATACAAATATTACAAATGGCAAGCAATGTAGTTTATGCGGGTGTGAATTAGTGAGGGAGTGTGTGTGTGTGTGTTAGAGAGAAGGACAGCATTAATATTCAACAGACCAGAAAACTGGAACTTTCATTTTATCTGTGAGCAACTGTGATATATATGAAATAAAATTTCTATTTCAAATAATTCATGTGACATGAACCAGATGATCATATGCCATTAGGAAGAAAAAGATGAGGTATCAAAAAGATGATAGATTTGAAAGGCATTTTAAATACAGAACATGCTTTCTGCTGCCCCCTTTTCCTTTCTAAAAACAGTGTTGATTATTGTTGCTATTATTCAAGGTAGAACATGACAATTCCTATATCCTACTGAGTGAACTGGTCCTTCTGCTCCTCATACTCTTGACAACACTCTGCCCTTTTAAAAACATAACCTGATTAGAGGACTTTTAAGTTTGCCACTTCTCTTTGGAGCGATAAAACACCAGTCACAAAGGCAAGTGAGATTTCTGAGCTGAGTGTCATGGTGACTGGTGGGATGCATGTCGGAGCTTTGTAAGAAATACAATAAATTTCATTTCTATCATCTGGAGTGCTGGTTCACTGGGAAACATTTATAACTAAAGCTGTTGTTCACATGCAGGCTATGGAAGAAGAACACAGCTCCAAATGGGAAATATGATGAAAACCTACCTGCATAAATTTAATTTAATATTATTAACTTGGGTGGATAGATCATTGTTCATAGGCCTGGGTGAGAAGAACTTGTGTCTTAGAGACTGAATTATAGGGAGAGAAACACTGGTTGTTAAGACAGGCTTCCAATGCAAATGCAACAAAGGAATTTCCATAGATTTTGCTCTGATATGAAAAGAAAGGTTTTTGAGAGTCTTGGAGAAGGCAGTACATGAAGTGCTGACCTATTGTGAAGGCTCTACTTCATATAATGAAAGCAAGAAAGGCCATCTCGAGAATGAGTTTTTAGGAACTACAGGAGTGTTTAAGGTAGAAGGCAATGGCACCCCACTCCAGTACTCTTGGCTTAGGATATCCCATGGATGGAGGAGCCTGGGAGGCTACAGTCCATGAGGTCACTAAGAGTCGTACACGACTGAGCAACTTCACTTTCACTTTTCACTTTCATGCATTGGAGAAGGAAATGGCAACCCACTCCAGTGTTCTTGCCTGGAGAATCCCAGGGACAGAGGAGCCTGGTGGGCTGCCGTCTATGGGGTCGCACAAAGTTGGACACAACTGATGCGACTTAGCAGCAGCAGCAGCAGCAGCAGCAGGAGTGTTTAAAAATTGTAGCATAGTTAACTACATAATTTTGCCTACAACTACACCCAAAAAAGTGGAGGGAGAACTTTTTAGTGATCTGGGAATGACTTAAAAACCTCATTCATTCATTAATTCATTCAAAATACAATTTCTGAACATCTGCTGTATTCCAGGTACTGTAAATAGGTTGAAAACTGAACAAAAGGAGTAATGCATAATCGTTTACCCTCACAGTTCTCACAGACTTAGAAATCATGGTGTAAGAATAAGTAGGTCTTTTTACTCTTTTCTGGATAATAGATATTTGTTCACTTTAGAGTATGCATTTGTCATTATAGTTACAATGGCAGAATGGGAAGGAATTCAGTAAAGACAGAAGGCAGAGGGGAAGATGAGAGAGCAGAAAAAAATTAAATTAAATAAGAAGAAAATCAAATCATGGCTGCTTCACTGAAGCTAAATCATGATTCAGAATTGAGCTATGACTGCCCCCGAAGTGATCAGCTCAAACACTCTTGGATCTTTGTTTTCTCTTCCCCAATTCTACCTTCCTTCTTGGGGTAATTTTCTAAAAATAAATAACTACATGCAAGCTCTAAAAAGGTCTTGTAGGTCTTCATAGAACCATTCAACTTGAGCTTCTTCAGCATTACTGGTTGGGGCATAGACTTAGATTACTGTGATATTCAATGGTTTGCCTTGGAAACGAACAGACATCATTCTGTCGTTTTTGAGATTGCATCCAAGTACTGCATTTCGGACTCTTTTGTTGACCATTATGGCTACTCTATTTCTTCTGAGGGATTCCTGCCTGCAGTAGGAGATATAATGGTCATATAAGTTAAATTCACCCATTCCAGTCCATTTTAGTTTGCTGATTCCTAGAATATCGACGTTCACTCTTGCCATCTCCTGTTTGACCACTTTATAGGGGACTGGAATGCAAAAGTAGGAAGTCAAGAAACACCTGGAGTACAGGCAAATTTGGCCTTGGAATATGTAATGAAGCAGGCCAAAGACTAATAGAGTTTTGCCAAGAGAACACACTGGTCATAGCAAACACCCTCTTCCAACAACACAAGAGATGACTCTATACATGGACATCACCAGATGGTCACACTGAAATCAGATTGATTATATTCTTTGCAGCCAAAGATAAAGAAGCTTTATACAGTCAGCAAAAACAAGACCGGAGTCTGACTGTGGCTCAGATCATGAACTCCTTATTGCCAAATTCAGACTGAAATTGAAGAAAGTAGGGAAAACCACTAGACCATTCAGGTATGACCTAAATCAAATCCCTTATGATTATACAGTGGAAGTGAGAAATAGTTTTAAGGGCCTAGATCTGATAGAAGTGCCTGATGAACTATGGACAAAGGTTCGTGACACTGTACAGGAGACAGGGATCAAGACCATCCCCATGGAAAAGAAATGTAAAAAAGCAAAACGGCTGTCTGGGGAGGCCTTACAAATAGCTATGAAAAGAAGAGAAGCAAAAAGCAAAGGAGAAAAGGAAAGATATAAACATCTGAATGCAGAGTTCCAAAGATTAGCAAAGAGAGATAAGAAAGCCTTCCTCAGAGATCAATGCAAAGAAAAAGAGGAAAACAACAGAATGGGAAAGACTAGAGATCTCTTCAAGAAAATTAGAGATACCAAGGGAACATTTCATGCAAAGATGGGCTCAATAAAGGACAGAAATGGTACGGACCAAACAGAAGCAAAAGATATTAAGAAGAGGTAGCAAGAATACACAGAAGAACTGTACAAAAAACATCTTCACGACCCAGATAATCACGATGGTGTGATCACTGACCTAGAGCCAGACATCCTGGAATATGAAATCAAGTGTACCTTAGAAAGCATCACTACAAACAAAGCTAGTGGAGGTGATGGAATTCCAGTTGAGCTATTTCAAATCCTGAAAGATGATGCTGTGAAAGTGCTGCACTCAATATGCCAGCAAATTTGGAAAACTCAGCAGTGGCCCCAGGACTGGAAAAGGTCCGTTTTCATTCCAATCCCAAAGACAGACAATGCCAAAGAATGCTCAAACTACCACACAACTGCACTCATCTCACACGCTGGTAACGTAATGCTCAAAATTCTCCAAGCCAGGCTTCAGCAATACGTGAACCGTGAACTTCCTGATGTTCAAGCTGGTTTTAGAAAAGGCAGAGGAACCAGAGATCAAATTGCCAACATCTCCTGTGTCATGGAAAAAGCAAGAGAGTTCCAGAAAAGCATCTATTTCTGCTTTATTGACTATGCCAAAGCCTTTGACTGTGTGGATCACAATAAGCTGTGGAAATTTCTGAAAGAGATGGGAATACCAGATCACCAGACCAGCCTCTTGAGAAACCTATATGCAGGTCAGGAAGCAACAGGTAGAACTGGACACGGAACAACAGACTGGTTCCAAATAGGAAAAGGAGTACGTCAAGGCTGTATATTGTCATCCTGCTTATTTAACTTCTATCCAGAGTACATCATGAGAAATGCTGGGCTGGAAGAAGCTGGAATTCCAGCACAAGCTGGAGTCAAGATTGCCAGGAGAAATATCAATAACCTCAGATATGCAGATGACACCACCCTTATGGCAGAAAGTGAAGAGGAACTCAAAAGCCTCTTGATGAAAGTGAAAGAGGAGAGTGAAAAAGTTGGCTTAAACCTCAACATTCAGAAAACGAAGATCATGGCATCTGGTCCCATCACTTCATGGGAAATAGATGGGGAAACAGTGGAAACAGTGTCAGACTTTATTTGGGGGGCACCAAAATCACTGCAAGATGGTGATTGCAGCCATGAAATTAAAAGACGCTTACTCCTTGGAAGGAAAGTTATGACCAACCTAGATAGCATATTCAAAAGCAGAGACATTACTTTGCCAACAAAGGTCCATCTAGTCAAGGCTATGGTTTTTCCAGTGGTCATGTATGGATGTGAGAGTTTGACTGTGAAGAAAGCTGAGCGCCGAAGAATTGATGCTTTTGAACTGTGGTGTTGGAGAAGACTCTTGCGAGTCCCTTGGACTGCAAGGAGATACAACCAGTCCATTCTGAAGGAGATCAGTCCTGGGTGTTCATTGGAAGGAATGATGCTAAAGCTGAAACTCCAGTACTTTGGCCACCTCATGCGAAGAGTTGACTCATTGGAAAAGACTCTCATGCTGGGAGGGATTGGGGGCAGGAGGAGAAGGGGACGACAGAGGATGAGATGGCTGGATGGCATCCCTGACTTGATTGACGTGAGTTTGTGTGAACTCCTGGAGTTGGTGATGGACCGGGAGGCCTGGCGTGCTGTGATTCATGGGGTCGCAAGGAGTCGGACATTACTGAGCAACTGAACTGAACTGATCTGAACATGCAAGCTCTTTTCAAATATTGTTTTTTAGGGAAATTTAACTAAGGACAAGTACCATTTAGACAAGATTTAGCTGAAATATCAATAACCTCAGATATGCAGATGACACCACACTTATGGCAGGAAGCGAAGAAGAATTAAAGAGCCTCTTGATGAAAGTGAAAGAGTAGAGTGAAAAGTTGGCTTAAAGTTCAACATTCAGAAAACTAAGATCATAGCAACCGGTCCCATCACTTCATGGCAAATACATAGGGAAACAACGGAAACAGTGAGAGACTTCATTTTGGTGGGGCTCCAAAATCACTGCAGATGGTGACTGCAGCCATGAAATTAAAAGACACTTGCTCCTTGGAAGAAAAGTTATGACCAACCTAGACAGCATATTAAAAAGCAGAGATATCACTTTGCCAACAATGGTCCATCTAGTTAAAGGTTTTTTTCCCCATAATTATGTATGGATGTGAGATTTGGACTATAAAGAAAGCTGAGCACTGAAGAACTGATGCTTTTGAACTGTGGTGTTGGAGAAGACTGTTGAGAGTCCCTTGGACTGCCAGGAGATCCAACCAGTCCATCCTAAAGGAGATCAGTTCTGAATATTCATTGGAAGGACTGATACTGAAGCTGAAACTCCAATACTTTGGCCACCCGATGCAAAGAACTGACTCACTGGAAAAGACTCTGATGCTGGGAAAGATTGAAGGCAAGAGGAGAAGGGGACGCCAGAGTATGAGATGGTTGGATGGCATCACTGACTCAGTGGACATGGGTTTGAGTAAGCTTTGGGAGTTGGTGATGGACAAGGAGGACTGGCGTGCTGCAGTCTATGGGGTTGTAGAATTGGACACGACTGAGCAACTGAACTGAACTGTACTGAACTAGCTGAGGTTGGATGCACGTTCACTGACCTTTGACAAATTTAAACACATAGATATATAACAAGTATCATGGCCCAAGTAGCTGTATCTCTGAGATCAGGCCCAATATCCAATTATTCAGCATGGTAATGTACACCAAATCTTGAGCTGGCAAATAAGCAGATAAACAAAAAATGTTCAATATCATAAGTCATTTGGAAAATTTAAATTAAAACCTCAGCAAGATACCACTATATATATTGGGCTTCCCTTGTGGCTCAGATGGTAATGTGTCTATACATATTAGAATGGCTTAAATTTTTAAAAATCTGATAATATCATTTGCTGATGAAAATGCAGAACAATTATTATTTTCATATGTTGCTGGTGGGGAAGTAATATGATATAGTTGCTTTAGAAAGCAACCTGACATTTTCTTATTAAGTTACACAAACATTTACCATATAACCGACAGTCCACTCAACCCAATATCCTTCAGTTAATGAACTTGCTTTAAAAAAAGTTGTAGTAAAAAATAATAAATGCTGGAGAGGGTGTGGAGAAAAAGGAACACTCCTACACTGTTGATGGGGATGTAAAGTGGTGTGCCACTATGGAGAACAGTATGGATGTTCCTTAAAAAACTAAACACAGAGTTACCATGTGATCCAGCAATCTCACTCTTGGGCATATCCAGACAAAACTAATTTGAAAAGATACATGCACCCCAGTGTTCACAGTAGCACTATTTACGACATCCAAGACATGGAAACAACATAAGTGTCCAGCAACAGATGAATGGATAAAGAAGATGTGGTACACACATACACAACAGAATATTAGTCATAAAAATAATGAAATAATGCCTTTGAAACAATAGAGATAATTATACTAAGTGAAATCAAAGACAAGTATCATAGGTCACCACTTAAGTGTGGAATCTAAAAAAATTATATAAATGAAATTATTTACAAAACAGAAATAGACTTAACAACATAGAAAACAAACTATGGTTATCAGAGTCGGGGGTGCAGATGGGGGGAGATAAACTAGGAGTTTGGAATTACAATATACATACTACTATGCATAAAATAGATACATAAGAAGGACTCATTTTATAGCACAGAGAACTATATTCAAAGCCTTGTGATAATCTATAATAGAAAAGAACTTCAAAAAGAATATACACACACATATATATGGAACATAATCACTTTGCTGTACACCTGAAACCAGCACAACGTTGTAAGTTCATTATGTGTGCTAGCGTAGTAAGTTGTTTCAGTCATGTTCAACTCTGTATGACGCTATGGACTGTAGCCTGCCAGGCTCCTCTGTCCACAGGATTCTCCAGACAAGCATGGTGGACTGGGATGCCACGCCCTCTTCCAGGGGATCTTCCCACCCAGGGGTTGAACCGGCATCTCTTAACTCTCCTGCATTGGCAGGTGGGTTCTTTACGACTAGTGCCACCTGGGAAGCCCAAACCTTAATTATACTTCAATTGTAAAAATGTTTACAAATTGTAGCACATCTAGGCAGTAAAATATCAGTCAGCAATAAAAAGGAATGAACTACTGACTCACATAATAACACAGATGACTATCAAATGAATTATGCTAAGTAAATTAAGCCAAATTCAAAAGGCTAAGTACCGTATAATTCCATTTATGTGACATTATTACAAAGACGAACAATAGAGACAGAAAACAGACAGTGATTTTCTGAGTTTGGAGACAGGGGGAAGGGTTGATGACAAAGAATAATGGGGGAATTTGGGGATGCTGTAACTGTTCTGCATATTAATTATAGTAGTGACTAGAGCACTATATTTGTTGGTAAAACCCATGAGATTTACAATAAAATAATTTCATTTTACTCTATACAAATTATACTTCAATAAATGAGACTTAAATATACAGATTAAGTAGCAACCATCAAAAATGCTCTGAGAATTTCATTTATATTTCACTTTATCTGAGTTCCAAAAACATGGTTACTGTCTTTGCACACAGTATAGAAGTTTACTTTCTTTTAGAATTACTAACATAGAGGTCATCAGTAATCACACCAATAATTACATCCTGTGGAGAAGTGAACTGAACTGAATGAAGCGTGATTTAAAATAGTATTCCTAGGAAAAAAAAGTGTGTTTTAATACTTGTAGAGAATGAAGGATACAGAGAAGAAGGTAATGGCTATAATGTATTAATATTCAAATACAGCTTTTAAATTTACTTTAGAAACAAAGAAAGTGCTGCTTTGTTTAAGAAAATATCCACCATTGTTCTTCAGTATCATAATAGTAGTAATTTTATTTTCAATTTGAAAACAAATAATTGACAATTTAAATTTATACCTAAAAACCTTCCTACAAAGCAAATGACAGTCTTCACCAGTGAATTTTACTAAGTATTTATAGAAAAAAAGAATAATTCAGATAAGCTCAGCCAGTAAATGGAAAAGGAAAAAATACATTTCAATTCATTTTATAAGGCCATTATAACACTGATATTAGGGCTTCTCTGGTGGTAAATATTCCGCCTGCAAAGCAGGTGACCCAGGTTCGATCCCTGGGTTGCGAAGATCCCTGGAGAAGGAAAAGCCATCCCATCTAGTATTCTTGCCTAGGAACTCCCTTTGACAGCAGAGTTTGGCAGGCTTCAGTCCATGGGGTTGCAAAAGAGTCAAATGTGACATCCCTGATGAGCATAGCTGAAAGAATTCTTAACAAAATACTAGTGAATTGAGTCTGGCGAGTCATAAAAAGGATAATACATTATAGCCTATCTCATGTGAGATCATAGGTAGGCACAGTTGGTTTAATATTCAAAAATCAATGTAATTTATTGCATTAATAGACTGAAAAAAAGAAACATTATATGGCCCTCTCAATAGATGCAGAAAAAGTATTTGACAGAATCAACATACTGTCAAGATAAGAACTCTCAATTAGAAACAGTAAAGAATCTTCCTTAACTTGATAAAAAACATCTAAAAGAAAGTCTTCACTTTATATTCATGTCTATTTTGTTTTCCCTAAAACTGGGAACAATTCAAGGATGTCCCCTCTCAATATGTTTGTTTAATAATAAATGATATTTCATTGTAGCTAATACAATAAGGCAAAAAAAAAAGATAATAAAATCAAACAGACTGGAAGGGAAAAAGCAAACTCTAATTTGCAGATGGCAAGATTGTCCTTGTAGAATATCCTAAGAAATCTACAAAAACTCTACAAGAACGTATAAACAAGAAATTCCTAGAAATAAAAATAAGAGAAAAATATTTGTAGCATGCTGTGTAACAACTAAGCTCACGTGCCATGAGCTCACTAACCCTACTGAAGTCTACACACCCTGGAGCCCATGCTCCGCCACAAGAGAAGCCATCATAACAAGCCCGTGCACCCCAATGAAGAGTAGCCCCTGCTCGCTGCAACTAGAGAAAGGCTGTGTGCAGCAATGAATACCCAGCACAGCCAAAACTAAATAAATAAATACATAAATAAAAAATTATATTCAACATCATCATTAATTTGGGAAATCAAAATTAAATCCTCAATTAGATACCAGTACATCCACTAGAGTGGTTAAATTAAAATGACTAACAATACCAAGTTTTTTAAAGGTTGTTGAGCTGAAATCTCATATATTTACTAGTAGAAATGCAAATGATACAGACTCTTTGGAAAAAGAGATCAGCAGTATCTCATAAAATTAAAATTACACACATCCTATGATCCAGGAATCCTTCTTTTGTGTATTTTCCCAAGAGAAACAAAAACATACTTCCATACAAAATCCTGTATGCACGTGCTTGCATCAGGTGTATTTATAATACTCAATAACTTGATACAAACTAAATATACATCAGTTAGACAGTCAATAAACAAATCATGGCATCTATACAATTATTCAGCATTAAAAGTAGAACTATTATAAATGCAGCACCATGGATGAATCCCAAAGCATTACATCAATGTAGGAAGCCAGAAACATAAAAATACTTATTTCCAATATAGACAGTATGCTAGGCCATATAACAAATCTCAACAAATTTGAAAGGATAGAAATAATACACGGTATGATCTTCAACTGTGAAGAGATAAAATTAGAAATCAATAGCAGAAAAAAATTCTAAATATGTGGAAATAAAAGAATATACTCATAAATAACCAATGGATCAAAGAAGAAATCAAAAGGGAAAACAGAGAATACTTTGAGATGAAAGATAAAGACACAACAAAACATGTGATATTACTAAAGCAGTGCTAAGAGGAAAATTTATGGCTATAAATTCCTTTATTTAAAAAAAAAAGAAGTACAATCTCAAATCAATAGCCTAAGAAATGCAAGCCATTACAGTATTTCTGCCTTGAAAATTCCATGGACAGAAGAACCTGGTGTGCTACAGTCCATGTGGCTGCAAACAGTTGGACATGACTGAACAACTCAGCACTAATGCACACCACCTTAAAACATCTGGAAAAGAAGAGAACCCATAATCCAAAGCAAGCAGAAGGAAAGAAATAAAGATTAGAGCATAAATTGGTAAAAATAGAGAATATAAAAGTAATAGAAAAACAAAAACCTGGTTGTTGAAAAGATAAACAAAATTTGCAAGGCTTTAGCTAGATTAACCAAGGATAAAAGAGAAGAAAGGCAAATTACTAGAGTCAGAAATAAGGGACGTTATCATTGAACTTACAGAAATAAAACCGATTATGAGGAAATGCTACAAAAAATTCTATGCCAACAAATTAAATAATTTAAATGCAAAGTATAAATTCCTATAAAGATACAAACTACCAAAACTGACTCAAGGTGAAACAGACCATTTAATACTCCTCTCTAACACGTGAGGAGACTGAACTAGTCACCAAACACTACCCACTAAAATGGTTAGAAAAAGAAGTCATACGTTAGAAAAGGAAGTCATATAATAGAAAAGAAGTCATATAATAACAGGTGTTCAAAGAATATGGAGAAAATATAATCCTCATCTACTGAAGGCTAGAACATAAAATGATACAGATGCTCTGGAAAACAATCTGGAATTTTCTGAAATAATTAAACACAGAGTTATCCTATGACCCAGCAATGTACTATACCCAGGAAAACTGAAAACATATGTGCACACAAAAATTTGGTACATGAATGTTCATAGTAGTATATTTATAACAGCCTAAGGAAGACAATCCAATTATCCCTCAGTTGGTAAATGCATAAGCAAAATGTGGCACATTTGTATGATGGAAGGTTAGTCAGTCACAGAAACAGATGAAGTACTAATAGATGCTACAGCATGGATGAACCTTGAAAACATGCTAAGTGAAAGAACACAGCCACAAAAGGACTATATATTACATGATTACATTAGCATGAAATGTCAAGAACAGGGAATCTTTCTTTCGACAGAAAATAGATAAGCAGTTGCTTAGGACTGGAGTGATATCTAAAGGGTACAGAGTTTCTTTTCAAAAATGATGAAAATTTTCTAAAATTGACTGTGGTGATTGTTGCACATATCTCTGAACATATTAAAGCAAACACTGAACTATATATTTTAAATGGGTGAACTGTAAGGTATATGAATTACAGCTCATTAAACCTATTAATTTTTTTAAAGGAGCATTTTCCCATTTGCATGCAATTCTAGAAAAGACAAAAATTACAGTGCCAATAAGTAGATCAGGCATCATCAAGGATCAGGAGTGGGAGGAGGGGACTGTCTGTAATGGGACCCAAAGGAAATTTCTATGCTGATGGAAATGCTCTGTAATATGTCTGTTACGGTGCTTAACATTACTACACATATTTGTCAAAACTGATCATTTATATACTATATATATTTGTCAAAACTCATTTGAACTTTTAAAATAGAAAACTATTAATGTATATAAATTACACTGCAAATTTGATTTTAAAAGATGATGTTAAAAAATGCCAAGTTATTTAAGGTTTTACTAGACCCTAATTCCTCTAGATTAGAATATCAATGCAAAGTGATATTACAAATATTCAATAGCTTTGGTAAACACTAAATACTTTATCTGTTTCTTTTAAATAACAGACTTTACATATCATTGCAAAGCATTCCTCTATTAGGTAGGCAAAAGACATCAACACATTCAGTCATAAAAGGGCCCCCAAATCAATAGTTGATAAAAGTTTTATCTGGATACAGGAGTTTTCTACCTTAGAATAGTTTCTTAGAAACAGGAAATTTCCGTGCAGTTAAGTCTTTATATGTTGTCTCACTGCAACGTGCTTACTCAACTGCTTTGCTTTAAACTTGACAAAATTGTTTCTTTAAAATAAAAGAAGAAAAAGAAATTTGACACAAATCTGGTTGCTTTTGAATTTTTCCTGGAAGAATGACCTCATTGTAGCTAGATTGGATGTCTTTGTAAACAAGCCTTTTAAAAAGCAAGTCAGAAAGTGATTACATTGTGGAGATCAGGACTATAAACCTATAGGACAGATGATGACCCTCATTTACTAGCAAAATTAATATATCCAGGTTGAACGGGGTTGAATTTTAACAATCTAACATTTGGGGTCCATGTGCAGCAATCATACTTTTCATTGTTACTAGGCAAATGTACAGTCATGCTTGCAGAGCCTAACATCCTGGTTCTCACTCTGTCTCGGGAGAGAGACTCAGACCAATGGGTATGCCAGAAGTTAATAGCAAGCTACATCTGCCTTTGCATCTCTGACTTGGGACCAAGACATCTGCGCATCACAATTGTTGCCAATTTCACTGTTAGTGGATGTGCAATTTTCACCAGGGACACTCTGATAAGTAAAAAACCAGACCATTAGGTTCCCAGATAATGAGCAACAATAAGAATATAGCACAATTTTAAGGGTGGTGGTTTTACACACTGAAACAGCTATTTTCCACAACAGTGACCAACTAGACTAACAGTTGTGAAGTCAGACCACAGCCAGACTACATGGCTTAGCATCTTGTATTCACCACTTGTTTGTACGTATACTGTGTAAAGCCGTTTCAGTCGTGTCCAAAGCTATGGTAGGGTAGCTATAGGGCTACCTTATGGACTGTAGCCCTCCAGGCTCCTCTGTCCATGGACTTTTTCAGGCAAGAATACTGGAGTGGGTTGCCATTTTCTCCTTCAGGGGATATTCCCAACCCAGAGACTGAACCCGCATCTCTTGTCTCCTGCATTGGCAGGTGGGTTCTTTACCACTAGCGCCGCCACTTAGAAATCATTAACCATCTCTCTGTGTCTCTTTTTTTTTCCATAAAATAAGGAAATCAGTAGTATCTATCTAGAGCGCTGCTGTGGGGGTTGAATGAGTTAGTAAATGTAAGGTGCTTAGTACAGTGGAGGCATCATGGAAGTGTCATTTATCCCTTGAGGCAGGCAGGGCAGCTGTCATTATCCACATTGTGCACATGGGGAAACTGAGGCTTAGAAAGACTCAGTGACCCACATAGCAAGTGAGTGACTGAGTCAGAACTAAGCTCTCCAAAATCTTACTCTAGGGTCCCACCTTTTCTAGGACATATAGCTAAATTTAGAATAAGGAAAGATGGGTTTGTTCCATTCAACTATAAGAAAAGCAGTAATCGAGGATCTGTTCACTCTTCAACTTTTACACTAAAAACAGCAAGAATTTGCTTAGGCTATTAGAACAGTATTTTCAAAATGCCAGTAGTAACCCATTAGTGAGCTGAATATGCAATTTAATGAGCTGCAATCAGTATTTAAAAAAAAACAATGGAATAGGAAATATCAGAATGTATCAAAAATACTAAAGGTGATTATTATTTTGTGACATTTTGGTTCAGTTATATATATACTCATACATGCATACATATAAAGTGGATTGCATTATTTCCCTCAGTATTTCCCTCCTTCTCTCTCTCATTTTCCTTCTTGAAGGACCATTCACCCTTCCTGGTTACCAGCTGACTTGCAGGATTCCTTCAAGAGTGGAGTGCTTCCCACTGCACTGATATTTGGGAGGGGCTGAGGGACTCACTAGAGTCAACATAACACAGTGTCCCTGACTTACAGCAGTCTGACTTACGGTTTTTTGACTTTAGGATGGTGTAAGAGAAGTACCCATTCAACAGAAACTGTACTTCAAATTCTGAATTTTGACCTTCTGCCAGGCTACCGACATACAGTAGATCCTCCTTAGAGATGCTGGGCAGCAGCAGCCCCTGCAGCTCCGAGGCAGCTTTGAAACGACCAGGGTGAACAACCGATATACTTATAACCACTCTGGACCAAATCATTCTGTATTTCACTTTTGGCACAGTAGTCAATAAATTACATAACATACCACAAACACTTTATTATAAAAAGAGATCTCGTGTTAGATACTTTTGCCCAACTGTAGGCCAATGAAAGTGTTTAGAGCACATTTAAGTAAGCTAGGCTGAGTTATGATGTTCTCTAGGTTAGGTGTATTAAAAAGACTTCCGGAGGGGAGGAGCCAAGATGGCGGAGGAGTAGGATGGGGAGAACACTTTCTCCCCCACAAATTCATCAAAAGAGCATTTAAACGTTGAGTAAATTCCACAAAACAACTTCTGAATGCCGGCAGAGGACATCAGGCACCCAGAAACGCAACCCAACTCTTCGAAAGGAGAGAGAAGAAATACAGCTCCACCCACCAGAACACCGACACAAGCTTCCCTAACCAGGAAACCTTGACAAGCCACCTGTACAAACCCACACACAGTGAGGAAATGCCACAATAAAGAGAACTCCACAAACTGCCAGAATACAGAAAGGACACCCCAAACTCAGCAATTTAAACAAGATGAAGAGACAGAGGAATACTCAGCAGATAAAGGAACAGGATAAATGCCCACCAAACCAAACCAAAGAGGAAGAGATAGGGAATCTACCTGATAAAGAATTCCGAATAATGATAGTGAAATTGATCCAAAATCTTGAAACTAAAATGGAATCACAGATAAATAGCCTGGAGACAAGGATTGAGAAGATGCAAGAAAGGGTTAACAAGGACCTAGAAGAAATAAAAAAGAGTCAATATATAATGAATAATGCAATAAATGAAATTAAAAACACTCTGGAGGCAACAAATAGTAGAATAACAGAGGCAGAAGATAGGATTAGTGAATTAGAAGATAGAATGGTAGAAATAAATGAATCAGAGAGGAAAAAAGAAAAACGAATTAAAAGAAATGAGGACAATCTCAGAGACCTCCAGGACAATATTAAACGCTACAACATTCGAATCATAGGGGTTCCAGAAGAAGAAGACAAAAAGAAAGAC
Organism: Bos mutus; assembly: GCF_027580195.1. Lineage (NCBI taxonomy): Eukaryota > Metazoa > Chordata > Mammalia > Artiodactyla > Bovidae > Bos > Bos mutus. The sequence goes on along the minus strand of NC_091638.1, from coordinate 34,442,908 downwards.
CATGAGAAAGTACTTGAAGAGATAATAGTGGAAAACTTCCCTAAAATGGGGAAGGAAATAATCACCCAAGTACAAGAAACCCAGAGAGTCCCAAACAGGATAAACCCAAGGAGAAACACCCCAAGACACATATTAATCAAATTAACAAAGATCAAACACAAAGAACAAATATTAAAAGCAGCAAGGGAAAAACAACAAATAACACACAAGGGAATCCCCATAAGGATAACAGCTGATCTTTCAATAGAAACTCTTCAAGCCAGGAGGGAATGGCAAGACATACTTAAAATGATGAAAGAAAATAACCTACAGCCCAGATTATTGTACCCAGCAAGGATCTCATTCAAGTATGAAGGAGAAATCAAAAGCTTTTCAGACAAGCAAAAGCTGAGAGAATTCTGCACCACCAAACCAGCTCTCCAACAAATACTAAAGGATATTCTCTAGACAGGAAACACAAAAACGGTGTATAAACTCGAACCCAAAACAATAAAGTAAATGACAACGGGATCATACTTATCAGTAATTACCTTAAACGTAAATGGGTTGAATGCCCCAACCAAAAGACAAAGACTGGCTGAATGGATACCAAAACAAGACCCTACATATGTTGTCTACAAGAGACCCACCTCAAAACAGGGGACACATACAGACTGAAAGTGAAGGGCTGGAAAAAGATTTTCCATGCAAATAGGGACCAAAAGAAAGCAGGAGTAGCAATACTCATATCAGATAAAATAGACTTTAAAACAAAGGCTGTGAAAAAAGAGACAAAGAAGGTCACTACATAATGATCAAAGGATCAATCCAAGAAGAAGATATAACAATTATAAATATATATGCACCCAACACGGGAGCACCACAGTACGTAAGACAAATGCTAACAAGTATGAAAGGAGAAATTAACAATAACACAATAATAGTGGGAGACTTTAATACCCCACTTACACCTATGGATAGATCAACTAAACAGAAAATTAACAAGGAAACACAAACTTTAAATGATACAATAGACCAGTTAGACCTAATTGATATCTATAGGACATTTCATCCCAAAACAATGAATTTCACCTTTTTCTCAAGCGCACATGGAACCTTCTCCAGGATAGATCACATCCTGGGCCATAAAGCTAGCCTTGGTAAATTCAAAAAAATAGAAATCATTCCAAGCATTTTTTCTGACCACAATGCAGTAAGATTAGATCTCAATTACAGGAGAAAAACTATTAAAAATTCCAACATATGGAGGCAGAACAACACGCTGCTGAATAACCAACAAATCACAGAAGAAATCAAAAAGAAATCAAAATTTGCATAGAAACGAATGAAAATGAAAACACAACAACCCAAAACCTGTGGGACACGGTAAAAGCAGTCCTAAGGGGAAAGTTCATAGCAATACAGGCACACCTCAAGAAACAAGAAAAAAGTCAAATAAATAACCTAACTCTACACCTAAAGCAACTAGAAAAGGAAGAAATGAAGAACCCCAGGGTTAGTAGAAGGAAAAAAAATTAAAAATTAGAGCAGAAATAAACGCAAAAGAAACAAAAGAGACCATAGCAAAAATCAACAAAACCAAAAGCTGGTTCTTTGAAAGGATAAATAAAATTGACAAACCATTAGCCAGACTCATCAAGAAACAAAAGGAGAAAAATCAAATCAACAAAATTAGAAACGAAAATGGAGAGATCACAACAGACAACACAGAAATACAAAGGATCATAAGAGACTACTATCAACAATTATATGCCAATAAAATGGACAACGTGGAAGAAATGGACAAATTCTTAGAAAAGTACAACTTTCCAAAACTGGACCAGGAAGAAATAGAAAATCTTAACAGACCCATCACAAGCACGGAAACTGAAACTGTAATCAGAAATCTTCCAGCAAACAAAAGCCCCGGTCCAGACGGCTTCACAGCTGAATTCTACCAAAAATTTAGAGAAGAGCTAACACCTATCCTGCTCAAACTCTTCCAGAAAATTGCAGAGGAAGGTAAACTTCCAAACTCATTCTATGAGGCCACCATCACCCTAATACCAAAACCTGACAAAGATCCCACAAAAAAAGAAAACTACAGGCCAATATCACTGATGAACATAGATGCAAAAATCCTTAACAAAATTCTAGCAATCAGAATCCAACAACACATTAAAAAGATCATACACCATGATCAAGTGGGCTTTATCCCAGGGATGCAAGGATTCTTCAATATCCGCAAATCAATCAATGTAATACACCACATTAACAAATTGAAAAATAAAAACCATATGATTATCTCAATAGATGCAGAGAAAGCCTTTGACAAAATTCAACATCTATTTATGATAAAAACTCTCCAGAAAGCAGGAATAGAAGGAACATACCTCAACATAATAAAAGCTATATATGACAAACCCACAGCAAACATTATCCTCAATGGTGAAAAATTGAAAGCATTTCCTCTAAAGTCAGGAACAAGACAAGGGTGCCCACTTTCACCATTACTATTCAACATAGTTTTGGAAGTTTTGGCCACAGCAATCAGAGCAGAAAAAGAAATAAAAGGAATCCAAATTGGAAAAGAAGAAGTAAAACTCTCACTATTTGCAGATGACATGATCCTCTACATAGAAAACCCTAAAGACTCTACCAGAAAATTACTAGAAATAATCAATGACTATAGTAAAGTTGCAGGATATAAAATCAACACACAGAAATCCCTTGCATTCCTATACACTAATAATGAGAAAACAGAAAGAGAAATTAAGGAAACAATTCCATTCACCATTGCAATGGAAAGAATAAAATACTTAGGAATATATCTACCTAAAGAAACTAAAGACCTATATATAGAAAACTATAAAACACTGGTGAAAGAAATCAAAGAGGACACTAATAGATGGAGAAATATACCATGTTCATGGATTGGAAGAATTAATATAGTGAAAATGAGTATACTACCCAAAGCAATTTATAGATTCAACGCAATCCCTATCAAGCTACCAACAGTATTCTTCACAGAGCTAGAACAAATAATTTCACAATTTGTATGGAAATACAAAAAACCTCGAATAGCCAAAGCGATCTTGAGAAAGAAGAATGGAACTGGAGGAATCAACCTACCTGACTTCAGGCTCTACTACAAAGCCACAGTCATCAAGACAGTATGGTACTGGCACAAAGACAGAAATATTGATCAATGGAATAAAATAGAAAGCCCAGAGATAAATCCACGCACATATGGACACCTTATCTTTGACAAAGGAGGCAAGAATATACAATGGATTAAAAACAATCTCTTTAACAAGTGGTGCTGGGAAATCTGGTCAACCACGTGTAAAAGAATGAAACTAGACCACTTTCTAACACCATACACAAAAATAAACTCAAAATGGATTAAAGATCTCAACGTAAGACCAGAAACTATAAAACTCCTAGAGGAGAGAACATAGGCAAAACACTCTCCGACATACATCACAGCAGGATCCTCTATGACCCACCTCCCAGAATATTGGAAATAAAAGCAAAAATAAACAAATGGGACCTGATTAACCTTAAAAGCTTCTGCACATCAAAGGAAACTATTAGCAAGGTGAAAAGACAGCCTTCAGAATGGGAGAAAATAATAGCAAATGAAGCAACCGACAAACAACTAATCTCAAAAATATACAAGCAACTCCTACAGCTCAACTCCAGAAAAATAAACGACCCAATCAAAAAATGGGCCAAAGAACTAAATAGACGTTTCTCCAAAGAAGACATACAGATGGCTAACAAACACATGAAAAGATGCTCAACATCACTCGTTATCAGAGAAATGCAAATCAAAACCACTATGAGGTACCATTTCACACCAGTCAGAATGGCTGCGATCCAAAAGTCTACAAATAATAAATGCTGGAGAGGGTGTGGAGAAAAGGGAACCCTCTTACACTGTTGGTGGGAATGCAAACTAGTACAGCCACTATGGAGAACAGTGTGGAGATTCCTTAAAAAACTGGAAATAGAACTGCCTTATGATCCAGCAATCCCACTGCTGGGCATACACACTGAGGAAACCAGAAGGGAAAGAGACACGTGTACCCCAATGTTCATCGCAGCACTGTTTACAATAGCCAGGACATGGAAGCAACCTAGATGTCCATCAGCAGATGAATGGATAAGAAAGCTGTGGTACATATACACAATGGAGTATTACTCAGCCATTAAAAAGAATACATTTGAATCAGTTCTAATGAGGTGGATGAAACTGGAGCCTATTATACAGAGTGAAGTAAGCCAGAAGGAAAAACATAAATACAGTATACTAACGCATATATATGGAATTTAGAAAGATGGTAACAATAACCCGTGTGTAGAGACAGCAAAAGAGACACTGATGTATAGAACAGTCTTATGGACTCTGTGGGAGAGGGAGAGGGTGGGAAGATTTGGGAGAGTGGCATTGAAACATGTAAAATATCATGTAGGAAACGAGTTGCCAGTCCAGGTTCGATGCACGATGCTGGATGCTTGGGGCTGGTGCACTGGGACGGCCCAGAGGGATGGTATGGGGAGGAGGAGGGAGGAGGGTTCGGGATGGGGAACACATGTATACCTGTGTATGGATTCATTTTGATATTTGGCAAAACTAAGACAATTATGTAAGTTTAAAAATAAAATAAAATTAGAAAAAATAAAATAAAATAAAAGAAATTTAAATAATAAAAAAAAAAAAAAAAAAAAAAAAAAAGACTTCCACTTAGGATGCGTTTATGAGGACTTGACCCTATCGTAAGTAGAGGAACATCTGCATAAGCATGTGAGATACTGCCAAGTCTCAAAGACGCTGTGGGAACAATTATGTAGCTTGGCTCAGGGCTTGACCCTTTCTCATGGCCGAGAAATTGCTCTCAGGATGGGGCTGCTCCTTCATCCTGAGTCCTGGAATGATGAGCTACTTGGAGCAGCATCACAGCATTCCTACAGCCTAGAGAGAGCTACAGAGTAGAGCAGAGCAACTGGGGCTGCATAGCCTACACATAACATAATGAGGAAGAAATCAGAGATTCTGAGTTGTTTCTTACCATAGTATAACCTGACCAAAGACTAATAAAGATATATATGTGTATTAGACGGATTATTTCTTACTGAGGGCAATGATCAAACAAATTTAAAAATCGCTTCATGGAATGAGCATTTTGAGAACTTGATTCTTTAAAATATTAGTTTAGCTCCCTTGACAGATTAGGTGTTTCTCTAGACTTCTCATATGATTTGCACTTCACTTTTATTTTTGTCTGCTTTTCACTGGAAAGACTTAGACTCACTGTATCACTTAAGATGTGAACCAGTATTTCTCAAAGTTTGGCATTTATACAACAACTAATAATAAATTTTTCACATCCACATCACCATGTTTAGTAAATTAAAATATGTAACAATGCAACAATATTTACTATTTAATGATAATAAAAGTTAAACATCAGTTGGAGAGATGGTTTTATAATACATTAATAATAAAGCTGGGCTCAATAAATGGTATGGACAGAAATGGTATCTTCTGACCTAACAGAAGCAGAAGATATTAAGAAAAGGTGGCAAGAATACACAGAAGAACTGTACAGAAAAGATCTTCATAACCCAGATAATCACGACGGTGTGATCACTCACCTAGAGCCAGACATCCTGGAATGTGAAGTCAAGTGGGCCTTAGGAAGCATCACTATGAACAAAGATAGTGGAGGTGATGGAATTCCAGTTGAGCTATTTCAAATCCTGAAAGATGATGCTGTGAAAGTGCTGCACTCAATATGACAGCAAATTTGGAAAACTCAGCAGTGGCCACAGGACTGGAAAAGGTTAGTGTTCATTCCAATCCCAACGAAAGGCAATGCCAAAGAAAGTTCTAACTACCACACAATTGCACTCATCTCACACCCTAGCAAAGTAATGCTCAAAATTCTCCAAGCCAGGATTCAGCAATACGTGAACCGTGAACTTCCAGATGTTCAAGCTGGATTTAGAAAAGGCAGAGGAACTAGAGATCAAATTGCCAATATCCGCTGGATCATGGAAAAAGCAAGAGAGTTCCAAAAAACCATCTATTTCTGCTTTATCGACTATGCCAAAGCCTTTGACTGTGTGGATCACAATAAACTGTAGAAAATTCTAAAAGAGAAGGGAATACCAGACCACCTTGCCTTCCTCCTGAGAAATCTGTATGCAGGAAAAGAAGCAACAGTTAGAACTGGACATGGAACAACAGACTGGTTCCAAATTGAAAAAGGAGTATGTCAAGGCTGTATATTGTCACCCTGCTTACTTAACTTACATGCAGAGTACATCATGAAAAACACTCGGCTGGATGAAGTACAAACTAGAATCAAGATTGCAGGGAGAAATATCAATAACCTCAGTTATGCAGATGACACCACCCTTATGGCAGAAAGTGAAGAAGAACTAAAGAGCCTCTTGATGAAAGTGAAAGAGGAGAGTGAAAAAGTTGGCTTAAAGCTCAACATTCAGAAAACTAAGATCATGGCATCCAGTTCCATCATTTCATGGCAAATACATGGGGAAACAGTGGAAATAGTTAGAGACTTTATTTTGGGGGGCTCCAAAATCACTGCAGATGGTGATTGCAGCCATGAAATTAAAAGACACTTACTTCTTGCAAGGAAAGTTATGAGCAACCTAGACAGCATATTAAAAAGCAGAGACAATACACTGCCAACAAAGGTCCAGCTAGTCAAGGCTATGGTTTTTCCAGTAGTCATGTATGGATGCAAGGGTTGGATCATAAAGAAAGCTGAACACTGAAGAATTGATGCTTTTGAACTGTGGTGTTGGAGAAGACTCTTGAGAGTCCCTTGGACTGCAAGGAGATCCAAACAGTCCATCCTAAAGGAGATCAGTCCTGAGTGTTCATTGAAAGGACTGATGTTGAAGCTGAAATTCCAATACTTCGGACACCTGATGCAAAGATCTGACTCATGGGAAAAGACCCTGATGCTAGGAAAGATTGAAGGCAAGAGGAGAAGGGGACAACAGAAGATGAAGTGGTTAGATGGCATCACCGGCTCAATGGATATGAGTTTAAGTAAACTCCGGGAGTTGGTGATGGACAGGGAGGCCTGGCGTGCTGCAATCCATGGGGTCACAAATAGTAGGACATGACTGAGCGACTGAACTAAACTGAACTGAATAAAATGTTAATATCATAGGCTAAGTAAATATATATAACCACTTGCATAAGTAGCATTAGCTGTAGGATATGTACTTCATCCACTCAGTTTATTTTTATATCCTTTATATCTATAAAATGATATCCAGGCCAAATATAGACATGGATTATGGGGAAAATTCTCATTGAAGACAATGCCAGCCTACATGATGCTAAAATAACAAGACCACAAAACACATTCAAAGGCTGGAAGACTGAATGTTTATCTTGAAGGATCACAGCCAATGGAATGCCAATGTACTCTGGTTGTTCTCAGCCCTGTAAAGTACATTTCCTTTTCCTATAGCAGCTTTTGGATGGGGTTTTAAACATACCCAATAATATGTTAGGGCTTCCGTGGTGGCTCAGACAGTAAAGAATCCGCCTACAATGAGGGAGATCTGGGTTTGATCCCTGGGTCAGGAATTTCCCTTGGAGAAAGGAATAGTTACCCACTCCAGTGTTCTTGCCTGGGAAATCCCATGGACAGTGGAGCCTGGTGGGCTATAGTTCATGGGGTGGCAAAGAGTTGGACATGACTGAGCATTTTAACTGACCGACTAACACTTTCACTTTCTTTCAATAACATGTCAATGACTTCCTTCATAGATAAGTGGGGGGAGGGTGCCCACAAAGCATTTGAAAAGAACAAAATTTGCAAAGACTGAGGTGTTTGCCCCATATTGTTGCTAAGAAATTTTGATGTTTTATCTTCAACAGTAAAAAGTAATGACACTATTTCCTTGAAGTGATAGATGCATGCATTCAAGATTCTGGATAAATCAACAGTCTTCCACTTGAGAAACTGAAATCACAGAAGTAATCTTTATTGGAATCATCAGTGTAATGAAGAAATGTTTTTTTAAATCTGACTTCTTGTTTTAAAGTTCATCTAGCATCTTTTTTCCTCAATAGCACTGGAGAAAAGTAAAACACTGAAATTGCTACATATGCATAATACTCTGTAAGGAGTTCAAACCAATTGCTATGATTTGATAGTCTTTGTATTTTAAAAGAAGTATTATATATAAAATATTGGAGAAGGAAATGGCAACCCACTCAAGTACTCTTGCCTGGGAAATCCCATGGACAGAGAAGCCTGGCGAGCTAGTCCACGAGGTCACAAGAGTCAGACATGACCTACTGACTAAAACTACCACCACTACATATAAAATACATGCAAAATCATATGTTTATTTATAACATATCACATATTGATTATATGTTACTTATATATCGATATGTGATATATTACACATTCAATATTACAATTTTGATTTATATATAAATATAAAATAAAAATACATATGTTTACTATTTCTTCAATACTAGATTAGGATCCAGAGACATATTATTGACCACCAATTACTCTCTGTAAATAAAATAGTTTTGGAATGATAATCAAGTATAACTTTTAATTTAAAGTCCTTCATTGTTATTTACATGTAATTGGTGCTCTTTCAGTATTGATTACAGCATACACTTTCTATTCCACCTCATATCTTTCAAATGACTATCAATGAAATAAAATATCTCTTCTGTACAATGGATGCTCATTGGTAAACAGAAAATCATTAAGCACTTCTCTCTCGTAGCACATATCATGCACACACTAAAAAACTTAGCCTGGAATCCAATTGTAATGTAAAGCACCTGTCAACTCAAACACCAGTGCTTTGTATTCCCCAGTGTACACTGCATACTTTATATAATGGCCATCAGTGTCACTTGATGAAAGAATTATGCTGAAAGTTCAGTCAGTTCTCTCTCCCAAGTGTAAATGCCATTAACTCTGCTGCTTTGTGTGTGTGTGTGCTATCTTTTCTCTTTTTCTTTCAAATTTTTATTTTTATTGGACTATAGTTGATTCACAATATTGTATTAGTTTAAAGTGTTCAGCAAACTGAATCAGTTATATACATACATATATCCACACTTCTTTAGGTTCTTTTCCCATATAGCCTATCAGAGAGTATTGAATAGAGTTCCCTATACAGTCAGTTCTTATTAGTTATCTATTTTATATATAGTAATATGAATATGTCAATCACAATCTTTCAATTTATCCCTCCCTCCACCCGTACCCCCGGTAGTGAAAGTCGCTCAGTTGTGTCTGACTCTTTGCGACTTCATGGACTATTAAGTCCTTGGAATTCTCCAGGCCAGAATACTGGAGTAGATAGTCTTTCCCTTCTCCAGGGGATCTTGGCAACCCAGGATCAAATCCAGGTCTCCCACATTGCAGGCAGATTCTTTACCAGCTGAGTTACCAGGGAAGCCCAAGAATACTGGAGTGGGTAGCCTATCCTTTCTCCAGGGGATCTTCCCAACCTGGGAATCAAACCGGGGTCTCCTGCATTGCAGGCAGATTCTTCACCAGCTAAACTACAAGGGAAGCCCTGCTAACCATAAGTTTATTTTCTATATCTGTATCTCTATTTCTGTTTTGTAGATAAGTTCATTTGCATCTTTTTTTAGATTCCAAACATAAGCGATATCATATGACATTTTGGATAGACCTAGAGATTGTCATACTGAGTGAAGTAAATCAGAGACAAATAACCCTGCTGCTTTTTCCCATGAGAATGCAACTCTGTATGATGCCTCTGTAGTCATGCCCTTCTCTGACTTTACCAACATAATTCATCAATTTTTGTACTGTCAAATTTTTTTTTTGCATTTCTTTTTCTGAGAAAACACAATTAGTTTATCTGCATATTATTTGAAAAAGATAAAAGGCATGAAACACATTGTGGTATCATTATAAAAATTGATAATGGAGTGGTCCAACTAAATCCGACTTTCAGATGTTCCTCACTGTAATTCTTAGACACAATTTTCTGGTTTGGCTGCCTGAGTTATCTCACACCTATAACTTTGCTTGTCCCAGCAAACACAGATTCAGAGCTTATATTTAGTCCACAGGCTTCCAACTTCATCTTAAGCTATAAAAAATAATGAAAAGTAAACAATTTTACTTTTTCTTTCACTACTTTTATAGTTGAACTATTTCTATTTATTCATTTCAGTAAATCAGCAGAATAATGCAATAACAACAAAATGCACACTTAATTATAAACAAAAGCAATAAAATAAAAAAAATTACTTTATTGTGGAAGAAATAAGTTCTGTTATCTACTTGGAAAGTGGTTTTTAAAATGCTTTTTTAATGAGGCTATTAAATGAAAACATATGATTGGTTGATCTCTGAATAGTGGGGCTCTTGACTAGTATGCTCATTTTTCTCAAGTTTCTTCCATTTCTCTATTACAGCCCTCCCTTGGAAAGTCACCCAAGGGCCCTTCATGCAGTCCAATATTAACATGTCCAATACCATTCTACTGATTCAAAAAATTAATAGGCACTAAAAGATAAATTTTTCCCTATCAAAAGAGATAGCTTTTACTTTTCTTCATAATGGTTTATGTGTTCAATGCCTTACAATCAATATTTTAAAAAGTTACTGATGAGATACGCTGAACACTGTAATTTTTATTATCTGTAAAGAGGTAATTTTGTAAAATGAAGGAGCCATAAAAGGCTATCTTTGCATTTTCTAGATTATAGAAAACTGGATATATTGTTTTTAGAGAAAAAAATGTTAAACCAATGTTGACAAAAATTCCATACAGAGATTTCTAATGCCTATGGCAGGTATTCATCATGCCAGCTACAATCTTTCTAATAAGGACCATTTTAGTTTAATCCTTCCCAACTTTTAACAGATGATGACCAGGCCAAATGCCATTAAATAATGAAATTTAAAATTTGAATAAAATATTTTATCCATAGAATACTTTTGTGTGAGAAGCTTTAATTTGCTACTGAAATTTTACACGTTGATATTTTTTAGTATTTTCATAGCTACTTGGCTCATTTAATAGTATAGAACTTAAAATACTTACCATTGCTAAAAATACAATGGGTAGTTATTAAAACCTAGGCTTTCATGTTAGACTGGACTGGGTTTAAAATTCTGAGTTTTTGCAAATGGTATGATCTTGATTAAGTAGCTCAAATTTTCTAAATCTCTATTCAAGTTCCATGTAAGAGTAAGGATATAATCTACTGACCTCATAATTTTATCCCCCATGTTAAATATACTAGCTGGTACCTGATAGGTACTTAACAAATATTCAATGACTAGAAAAAGTACATTTGATGATGGGACCAATCAAGTACTTTCCTCATGGAGTAGATAAGAAAAGGAAATATGATTAAGCATGTAAATGCTGAGCACAGATCTGGAATATGCACATTAATAACAGTTTTTACTAAGGTGATATACAGTATCACATTCTGGACACTTTTGAGAGTGACAGTAGATACGAACAATACATAGGGACAAAGGTGTCAACTAGGGATATCTACACCAAAACAAGGTCACCCTGGCTCTTGTTATCACTAGGCACTATAGAAAACCAAGAGTAGAGGAAAATATGTAATTATAGCTCTTCTCTGAAAACACTTGAAATGGATACAGACAGGGCCAGAAGAACAGGGTATAATCTTACAAAGAGTGCCTCAATCTACTTGCCTGAGGCATTACCAAGAAGAAAGTTGAAAAATAAGTCCATTTTCCTGGATCCAAATGTTTACATTTGTTGTTTTGTGTTCCTTTAATCTACCAAATCTAATTACATTAAAAATTATCTTTCCAGATCCTTTTCAAATCTTTTACAGTGATTGTTTTCCAGGTTTCCCCTACTCTAGGCCATGTCTTTTCTGGGCAGAAAACCTCACTTTCCAATTTAATGAGAACTTACATATCCGCCTAGACTTCTCAGTCAACAATGTATCTTCTCTAGGATCTTTCTGTAATATCACTTTCCCTTTCCCTACCTTTCCTGTCTCCACAAAGACTCATTATTCCTTTAGACCATGACCCAACCCCTCCCACGAGCTATTCATCTCATTGGCTCTGTGGTGTTGTTCCATCAATTATTCACTGCTATCTTATCTGCATCTTCAATAACTTCTTATGTCAAGATTTAGGACTTTAAATCTAACACCCCAAAAAAAAAAAAAATTAAGATTCATATTTTGGCTTTTCAATGTACTATTTGTGTGCTCTTGAGAAAACTGCTTAACATCATCAAGCTTCATTTTCTCCATAGATAAAATGGTATTGGTAATATCCACTTCAAAGCATGGTATTGAGAATTAAAGGTCTAGGCAACACAAGATTTAAGCACTGGTATATTTTCTCTGCTCTAAGGAAATAACAGTGTCAGGCAGAATATGAAAAAGAAAAAAGCAATAAGATATGCTGCAGCTCAAAAACAAGATAAGCGTAACTTGAACTAAAAACAGAACCGAAATACAAAGTAATAAATAGAGCTGAAAGTGCAAGCCTGTTGGACTCACTCTGGACAGTGACTGCCAAAAGCAAGTCTCATATTATAACACTGACCAAAGAGATGCACAGAAGGTAGGCAGTTGGAGTCAGGTTCATTGTGACACTTCCAAGGCAAACCATTAAATATCACAGTAATCCAAGTCTATGCCACAACCAGTAATGCTGAAGAAGCTGAAACCGAACAGTTCCGTGAAGACCTACAAGACCTTCTAAAACTAATACCCAAAAAAGATGTCCTTTTCATCACAGGGGATTGGGACACAATACCTGGAGTAATAGGCAAATTTGGCCTCGGAGTACAAACTGAAGCAGAGCAAAGGCTAATAGTCATGCCAAGAGAACACACTGGTATAATAAAGACCTCTTCCAACAACACAAGAGAAGAGTCTACACGTGGACATCACCAAATGGTCAATACCAAAATCAATTTGATCACATTCTTTGCAGCCAAAGATGGAGAGGCTCTATACAGTCAACAAAAACAAGACCAGGAGCTGACTGTGGCTACAGATCATGAACTCCTTATTGCAAAATTCAGACTTAAATTGAAGAAAGTAAGGAAAACAACTAGACCATTCAGTTATGACCTATATCAAATCCCTTATGATTATCCAGTGGAAGTGACAAATAGATTCAAGGGATGAGATCTGATACAGTGCCTGAAGAACTATGGATAGAGGTTCATGACACTGTACAGGAGGCAGTGATCAAGACCATCCCCCCAAAAAAGAAATGCAAAAAGGCAAAATGGTTGTTTGAGGACGACTTAAAAATAGCTGAGAAAAGAAGAGAAGTGAAAGAAAAAGGAGAAAAGGAAAGATATACTCATTTGAATACAGAATTCCAAAGAATAGCAAGGAGAAATAAGAAAGCCTTCCTCAGTGATCAATGAAAAGAAATAGTGGAAAACAATAAAATAGAAAAGACCAGAGATCTCTTCAAGAAAATTAAGAGATACTGAGGGAAATTTTCATGCAAAGATGGGCACAATAAAACAGAATGGTATGGACCTATTAGAAGCAGAAGATACTAAGAAGTGCTGGCAAGAACACACAGAAGAACTATACAAAAAAGATCTTCATGACCCAGATAACCCCCTAGAACATGAAGTCAAGTGAGTTTTAGGAAGCATCACTATGAACAAAGCTAGTAGAGGTGATGGAATTCCAATTGAGCTTTTTCAAATCCTAAAAGAGGATGCTGTGAAAGTGCTGCACTCAATATGTCACCAAATTTGGAAAACTCAGCAGTAGCCACCAGACTGGAAAAGGTCAGTGTTCATTCCAATCCCAAAGAAAGGCAATGCCAAAAAATGTTAAAACTACTGCACAATTGCACTATCTCACATGCTAGCAAAGTAATGCTCAAAATTATCCAAGCCAGACTTCAACAGTATGTGAACCGTGAATTTCCAGATGTACAAGCTGGTTTGAGAAAAGGCAGAGGAGCCACAGATCCAATTGCCAACATCTGCGGGATCATCAGAAAAGCAAGACAGCTCTAGAAAAAACATCTATTTCTGCTTTATTGACTGTGCCGAAGCCTTTGACTGTGTGGATCACAACAAACTGTGGAAAACTGTGAAAGAGATGGGAATACAAGATCACCTTGCTTTCCTCCTGAGAAATCTGTATGCAGGAAAAGAAGCAACAGTTAGAACTGGACACGGAACAACAGACTGGTTCCAAATAGGAAAAAGAGTATGTCAAGGCTGTGTATTGGCACCATGATTATTTAACTTACATGCAGAGTACATCATGAGAAATGCTAGAGTGGATGAAGCACAAGCTAGAATCAAGATTGCAGGGAGAAATATCAATAACCTCAGATATGCAGATGACACCACCCTTATGGCAGAAAGTGAAAAAGAACTAAAGAGCCTCTTGATGAAAGTGAAAGAGAATAATGAAAAAGCTGGCTTAAAACTCATCATTTAAAAAACCAAGATCATGGCATCCGGTCTCATCACTTCATGGCAAATAGATGGAGAAACAATGGAAACAAGCGACAGACTTTATTTGTGGGGGCTCCAAAGTCACTGCGGATGGCGACTACAGTCATGAAATTAAAAGACGCTTACTCCTTGGAAGAAAAGCAGAGACATTACTTTGCTGACAAAGGTCTGTCTAGTCAAAGCTATGGTTTTTCCAGGAGTCATGTATGGATGTAAGAGTTGGACTATAAAGAAAGCTGAGCACCAAAGAATTGATGATTTTGAACTGTGGTGTAGGATAAGACTGTTGAGAGTCCCTTGGACTGCAAGGAGATCCAACCAGTCCATCCTAAAGCAAATCAGTCCTGAATATTCACTGGAAGGACTGATGCTGAAGCTGAAACTCCAATACTTTGGCCACCTGATGCAAAGAACTGACTCATTTGAAAAGACCCTGATGCTGGGAAAGATTGAAGGTGGGAGGAGAAGGAGATGACAGAGGATAAGACGGTTGGATGGCATCACCAACTAGATGGACGTGAGTTTCAGTAAGCTCCGGGAGTTAGTGATGGACAGGGAAGCCTGGCGTGCTGCTGTCCTTGGTGTCGCAAAGAGTTGGCAATGACTGAACAACTGAACAGAACTAAGATGGGGGGAAAGTTGTATACCATTACATGGGACTAAAGCTTTCATCAAGCAGGGCCAGAAGCTTACAGTTCAGGGGCTCTTCTGGTGGCTCAGGTGGTAAAGAATCCCCCTGCAATGCAAGAGGCCCGGGTTCAATCCATAGGTTAGGAAGATCCCCTGGAGAAGGAAATGGAAACCCACTCCACTATTCTTTCCTGGAGAATTCCATGGACTGAGGAGCCTGGCGGGCTACCACCCATGGGTCGCAAAGAGTGGACATGACTGAGTGACTACTGCTTTCACTTTCACTTTCATACCCCAGGAGGCAAGAGGACCAAAACAGATCTGGATGAGTAGAAACTGAGCCAATATCCTTGATATCACAGTGAGGAACGAGCCTCAGAGTGACTTAAAGACTAAGGGTCCAGCTGCTGAATATCAGCAACTAAGGAGGGATAGAGGGAAGAGGGAGGTAAAGTCAAAATAAGAGAACAAACAAAACTACAGTACTGGGATTTTTATTGATAAAATTCACCTCCTGGATATTTATTTTATAGAAGAGTACAAGGACTTTAAAATAGATTTTTATAATATCTAAAAACAAAAATAAAGGAATAAAAGCCATAAAATAACTGAGCATGACATATACATTAAGGAGACCAGACACAAGAATGACTAAAGAAACTGATGAAATTTATCAGTAAAGTATTGACTGTTTGGGGTGTGTGTTAATCAGCACTGTATCAGACAAAAACAATATATGGGGAATAGAGAAGTTTGGTTATTTAAGTTGTGATAAAAATGAGAATAGACATAATACTAAAAAAACTTCACATTTGTAAAGCATAGTAATAGTTAAATATATTTGTGGGGAAAAAAAATCAAGGGTTGCTACTACAACTAAAGCGAACAATGTATATTCTCTACTGCTGTATAATAAATGATCACAAATTTAGCTTCTTGAAACAAATACCTTCAGTATCTCAGAGTTTCTGTGGGTCAGGAGTCTGGTTACAGATTAGCTGGGTTCTCTCTGCTCAGGGTCTCAGAAGTCTGCAAAGTTCTGGCTGAGTTGCGCCCTCATTGGGCATTCAATAAGGACAATTCACTTCCAGTCTCTCTCAGTTGCTGGCAAAATTCATGTTCTTGTAGTTGTATGACTGAAACCCTGGTCTTCTTGCTAGCTGTTGGCAAAAGATTGGTCTTAGCTCCTAGAAGATGTCCTTAGGTCCTTGCCGTGTAGCCCCCTCCATAGTCAGTTCACATTGTGACTATATGCTTTCTCGAGGCCAGTAGGAGAATATCTTTGATTTGTTTTTGATCTTTAGACCTTCATTTGAAGCACTCACCTGATAAGTCCGAACCAGGATAACCTCCCTCTTGATTAGCTTTAAGTTAGCTGATTAGAGACCACAATTGTATATGTAAAATCCCTGCACCTTTGTCTGTAATGTAACTTAATCACTGGAAAGCTGTCCTGTCCCATCTTTTTCTCTAGTCTTGCCCATTCTTGATAGGAGAAGATTAAATGGGGTAAGAATTCCTAGAAGATAGGACTCTTAGGGACTGCCTTAGAATTCTGCTTACCACATTTTGCCCTCTGATTCCCAATAGCTCACATCCTTCCAAATGCAACATTCATTTACCTTTCTAAAGTTCCCACAGGTCTCATGCTACTATAGCATCAGCTCCTCATCTAGCAATAAGGTGTTAAAAGAATGAAATACAGCAAACTCTACCTACTGTACCAATTGGAAAGGAGAAATAGAAAACAACAACAAAAAAATTGGTTTAACAGAAGACAAAAAACAAAACTATCAAAAGAGACACAAATAAATCCAGTTATCACAATAAAAAAATAAATTCATTTTTAAAAACAAAGATTTTTTAAATGGGTAAAAAACACAAAATATAGCTATTTTTTTTTTACAATGGATAAACTAACACAAAACATGGAAAAATTTTAAGTAAGGAAATAAAAAAAAAATATGCCAGTAAAATGATGACCCTCCAAATTCTGGGTTCATAATACAATAACAAACAAAACAGAAGCTAAGTCCAAAGCAAAAATGGGGATAAAGAATACTAACAATTATAATGCAAGGACTAACTCCCTTAAAGATATA
Source organism: Bos mutus (assembly GCF_027580195.1). NCBI lineage: Eukaryota > Metazoa > Chordata > Mammalia > Artiodactyla > Bovidae > Bos > Bos mutus. Next base: position 34,425,671 of record NC_091638.1, on the reverse strand, counting down.
ATAATTATTCATTTATGCCACATCTGACAATATTACCTAATGTATATATAAAAACAAAATTAAACTGGGAAATTTCAACATAACTCTATTAAAGATGGAGAGTACAACCTAATAAAATTTGATATGGATACAGAACATTTGAAAACAGAATTACTATGTTTGATTTAATAGCAAAATATTGAATTCTATACTAATAAATTCTTTTCAAATATAAATATTATCACCTATAGTAGTTAACTATGTCATAAAGAAATGTCAAAAAACTTCAAGATTTCACTATCATACAGACTATGTTCTCAACAGACTTCAAAGTTTCACTGTCACTGCAAACTACAGTAATAAAATTAAACTATATGTCAAAAATTTAAAAATAGCTAAAAAGATTTAGAATCTTACAAAAATCACTGCTACATAATTCATGTTCCAAAAGGAAATGAGAGATTTATAAAATACTTAGGATAGAGCACCAATAAAAAGATAACATAAACTAAAGAGATATAGCGGGAAAAAGAAGTTTAAATACACATGTTCAATATCTAGAAAGACCAAATATAAATCAGTAAATATTTAAACGAAAGAAGTAGAAGAATGTTTTTGAAAAAGTAAACCCAACAAGTAGAAGAAAACATAATAAACATTATTAAGAAACCAATGAAACAAAAATACAACAGGCAGGTTTAACAAACCAAAAAGTGGCTCTCTGAAAAAAAAATTCTAGAAAGACTAATTTTTTAAAAAAGAGATGGCATAAACAAACAATAAGAGGAACAAAAAGGAAACAGACACACCACAAATACTAAAAATTCATTAAACTGAGAATCAACATAATTTCATTTCCCTTGCTAGTGATCAAGATAGGAAAAGTTATATGACAATTATTGAGAAAAGAACAAGATACAACGGGAAAATTTCTTAGAACTCTTTCATCAAGTTTTCTTTTTTCTTTTTTCATGCTAAAGCCATGTCACAAGACAAATAGCCCTTCCTGTGTGACTGTTGTCTGAAGAAGTGATACTTGGTGCTGTAGCAGCCATAATGGATGATAACAACAAATTCAGAGAAACTAACAAGGATATAGCTGAGCCCTCTAAATAACCAACCCAAAACTGTTGGTTATTTAGAAGGCTCAACCCAAATACCTTCAGATTCTTGTTATGTGAGATAATATATTCCCTTTTGTCTAATTAGCTCTCATAAAATTTTTCTGAGTTGGAGCCAAAAGCATCCTATTGGACATAGTATGCTGTGCTATTTTAAATTAAAAAATTGGAATTAGAAAATTTTATTTAAAAATATGGATTCAATGCAAAATTCACAGCTTTTATTCCCAAACCAAATGGAACAATCTGAGAAGACTTCTTTCTCTTGTAACAAATGTCACTCTAGGAGCCAGGAATGGAGAGGTGCTGTTAGAGGATGACAGTTGTTGAACCTTTGAACTCTCTGTTTCCTTCTCATCAAAGTATTAAACAAGGAACAGAATTCAAAATCGCATTACATAAGATGTCTGGAGAGGATCCATAGTCCATTTTCCATCTAATTAAGAAGCCAAGACTTAGAAATCTGATCATAGTCCTTGATTATACATTCTTTTCTTTCCTGTAGCTTTCAAATGCCAGAACTGAAGACACTTCTTCCACAAATTTCCCAGACACAAAATACCTAGATACAATCCTACAATATTCTTGGGGAATTGGGCACATATTCTCTTCAATTTTCTGATTACATTACTGGGTAGCTGAAGTTAAATATAAAAAAATAATTCTGACAATATTCATTAATTTGTGAAGGTAATTTTGGCAAAAGTATTCTAGCAAAATTAACCTTTAACATAAAAAAGATGCCAATGGGACACTTATTTAGATTTTTCTGGGTGACATTCTCTTGGAGATCAGTTATATTTCTATTTGAGTTTTCTGGCTTTTTGCTTTTAGTACATACAATTTTCTTGCTTTTCATAAGAGGGTTAAAATTGAAGTCAGATTCTTGTAATGGTTTTTTCCTTTGTAATACATTTAGACATACAAGATTAAGGGATCTATAATGCCTTGTTATTCCCATTCATTGATGGAACATAATGTATTACTGGTTCTTCTCTTACTGGAGGATTATGCTATGAGGACCACACTTTTTCCTCCGCTCTTTCCCTCATCTTTTAGGAAAACAATTCTGCAGTCCCCTCAGATTGCTGACATTTGGATAAAGCAGCATGAAACTGCTGAGTTTTCTTATCTCCCTATAGAGATTAAAACTACACACAGAATTTTCTTCTAAAACAGAAAACAGAGCGACTATCAGATCAGATCAGTCGCTCAGTCGTGTCCGACTCTTTGCGACCCCATGAATCGCAGCCCGCCAGGCCTCCCTGTCCATCACCAACTCCCGGAGTTCACTCAGACTCATGTCCATCGAGTCAGTGATGCCATCCAGCCATCTCATCCTCTGTCGTCCCCTTCTGCTCTTGCCCCCAATCCCTCCCAGCATGAGACTCTTTTCCAATGAGTCAACTCTTCCCATGAGGTGGCCAAAGTACTGGACTTTCAGCTTTAGCATCATTCCTTCCAAAGAAATCCCAGGGCTGATCTCCTTCAGAATGGACTGGCTGGATCTCTTTGCAGTCCAAGGGACTCTCAAGAGTCTTCTCCAACACCACAGTTCAAAAGCATCAATTCTTCGGCCCTCAGCCTTCTTCACAGTCCAATTCTCACATCCATACATGACCACAGGAAAAACCATAGCCTTGACTAGACGAACCTTTGTTGGCAAAGTAATGTCTTGGCTTTTGAATATGCTATCTAGGTTGGTCATAACTTTCCTTCCAAGGAGTAAGTGTCTTTTAATTTCATGGCTGCAGTCACCATCTGTAGTGATTTTGGAGCCCAGAAAAATAAAGTCTGACACTGTTTCCACTGTTTCCCCATCTATTTCCCATGAAGTGATGGGACCGGATGCCATGATCTTCGTTTTCTGCATGTTGAGCTTTAAGCCAACTTTTTCACTCTCCACTTTCACTGTCATCAAGAGCCGTTTTAGTTCCTCTTCACTTTCTGACATAAGGGTGGTGTCATCTACATATCTGAGGTGATTGATATTTCTCCCGGCAATCTTGATTCCAGCTTATGTTTCTTCCAGTCCAGCGTTTCTCATGATGTACTCTGCATAGAAGTTAAATAAACAGGGTGACAATATACAGCCTTGACGTACTCCTTTTCCTATTTGGAACCAGTCTGTTGCTCCATGTCCAGTTCTAACTGTTGCTTCCTGACCTGCATACAAATTTCTCAAGAGGCAGATCAGGTGTTCTGGTATTCCCATCTCTTTCAGAATTTTCCACAGTTTATTGCGATCCACACAGTCAAAGATTTTGGCATAGTCAATAAAGCAGAAATAGATGTTTTTCTGGAACTCTCTTGCTTTTTCCATGATCCAGCATATGTTGGCAATTTGATCTCTGGTTCCTCTGCCTTTTCTAAAACCAGCTTGAACATCAGGAAGTTCACGGTTCACATATTGCTGAAGCCTGGCTTGGAGAATTTTGAGCATTACTTTACTAGCGTGTGAGAAGAGTGCAATTGTGCGGTAGTTTGAGCATTCTTTGGCATTGTCTTTCTTTGGGATTGGAATGAAAATGGACCTTTTCCAGTCCTGTGGCCACTGCTGAGTTTTCCAAATTTGCTGGCATATTGAGTGCAGCACTTTCACAGCATCATCTTTCAGGATTTGGAATAGCTCAACTGGAATGCTATCACCTCCACTAGCTTTGTTCATAGTGATGCTTTCTAAGGCCCACTTGACTTCACATTCCAGGATGTCTGGCTCTAGGTCAGTGATCACACCATCGTGATTATCTGGGTCATGAAGATCTTTTTTGTACAGTTCTTCTGTATATTCTTGCCATCTCTTCTTAATATCTTCTGCTTCTGTTAGGTCCATAGCATTTCTGTCCTTTATCGAGCCCATCTTTGCATGAAATGTTCCTTTGGTATCTCTGATTTTCTTGAAGAGATCCCTAGTCTTTCCCATTCTGTTGTTTTCCTCTATTTCTTTGCATTGATTGCTGAAGAAGGCTTTTTTATCTCTTCTTGCTATTCTTTGGAATTCTGCATTCAGATGTTTATATCTTTCCTTTTCTCCTTTGCTTTTTGCTTCTCTTCTTTTCATAGCTATTTGTAAGGCCTCCCCAGACAGCCATTTTGCTTTTTTGCATTTCTTTTCCGTGGGAATGGTCTTGATACCTGTCTCCTGTACAATGTCACGAACCTCATTCCATAGTTCTTCAGGCACTCTATCTATCAGATCTAGGCCCTTAAATCTATTTCTCACTTCCACTGTATAATCATAAGGGATTTGATTTAGGTCATACCTGAATGGTCTAGTGGTTTTCCCTACTTTCTTCAATTTAAGCCTGAATTTGGCAATGGTCTGAGCCACAGTCAGCTCCTGGTCTTGTTTTTGCTAACTGTATAGAGCTTCTCCATCTTTGTAGATGGAGCTTCACATTTTTATAGAGTGACTATAATATAATCTAGATTAGAAGTCAAGACTCATGGGGCCAATTATTCAGTCTTAGACTTTTGAGGTACTGGGTGGAAAACTACCAAGAATCTCTTGGCACTTCTCTGGGCTGCACCTATAAATGGTAATTATACTTTTCTATTATGGAGCTCTGGAGAAGGAAATGGCAACACACTCCATTATTCTTACCTGGAGAATTCCAGGGACAGGGGAACCTGACAGGCTATACAGTCCATGGGGTTGCAAAGAGTCGGACACAAATGGACGACTAACACACACGCACACACACACACATTATGGAGCTCTCTACCATCTATTGTGATATGTTACCATGTGAAAGGAATAGCTGACAGCATAGTTAAAAGGATGGAGTATATATCACTTTGAGCTTCTCACAGGAAATGCACATTAAATACAAAATCTAGAGACACAAAAAGGGAAATAAAAGCTGTGATTAATGAACACAGCACCAACAGGATAGGGGTTATGAAGAATACAACTACAGCCTGTAGATGAAAAAGGAAAATGATGCAAGTGATGGAATGGGTTATTTTCTAAGGAAGGGCTGAGTAGATAGATGAGGTAGATTTTTGCCACAGACTTGCAAATGGGTAGTTGTGTAGTCATGGCAACTTAGTAGAGCTTAAAGTCCAAAATGGTCTGGGCCCTGTTCACCTCTTTGTTATGAGATTGATTACATCAATGGCCCAATTCTTCATCCTTTCCTGTATCCATGACTTTTGGCATGTGATTTTAAGTAACACCCACCAAAAGCAGGGAATACTTATAATATCCAATGGTTATTGGATATTATAATATCCAATGCAAACAGATGTCTAAAAAAGTGCTTACATGTTTTGGGTTTTGCTCTTGCTATTCTCTAATTGTGAGAACATGTCTTGGCTAGGATGTTGAAGGATGAGACGCACAGAATAGATCCAAATTGCCAAGGTGCCCCAGCCAAAGTCAACCTAAAACAACCATCAGCTAGCTGGTTCACAGACATGTGAATGAGCCAAATCATAAAGAACCCAGCCCAAATCACTAATTCAGACTCAGGAGCAAAATAAATGCTTATTGTTTTAAAACACTGAGTTTTAATTATTTTATTATACAACATTCATGTGGCCATTGTCTGGATATGCTAACACTTTCCCCCTTGCTTTCAGTACTCAAACAACATTAGACACACTGATTTAAGAGAATGTGCCATGTACCCCACCACAGGATCCTTGCACATGCCATTTCTGCTCCACTTGGAACTGTCTCTTAGGCTTCTCTCCCTCATCCCTTATTAGCCAGTTTCGTAATTCAGTACATGTATTCATCAGTTCTTAGTTCAAAAGCAGTTTCCTTAGGTAAGACTTTCTTTCCATCCTGCGGTAAGACAAATTTCTTTATTAGAGATTCAAGTTACATTATGCTAGAACAGTTTTTTTTCAGATGTCTCTGCTATTAGTTATACTCTGATGTTTGTGACATTGATTTTAAGTCTGTACTCTACACTAGATCAAAAACCCCAAGAGTTTAGTGAAAACAACTGCTATCTGAGTCTCTACTGTGCCCAAATGCAGTGGCAATACCTAATACAGGGACTAGCACCAGCTTTTATGGAATAAAGAAGTTGTGGCAGATGTACCAGTCCTCCACCTACAGTTGGTGATGACATTTCAAAACTTTTATCTGTACCGTTCTCCAGAGGAACATCCTTGTCTCATTCAGAAATACCTGAGAGGTTACCCAAACCAACCCTTTCCTCCATGGGGAATACAATAACCAAGGATAATGGAGGTAATGAATAGTCCAAACTGCTCTCCCCTGGATGAACAACTTCTGTGGTGCAATTTATGCTCAAGAGCTCCCACGGGATGTACCTTAGGCTAGACAGCCTCCTGCAACTGCATATTTATCTAGTCTCTTATTTTGGACTATGCCTTTCCCCTCATCTCTTTTATGCTTTTTCGAAGAAAAGTGGGTTGCTGTTTTCTTCTGCAGGGGGTCTTCCTGACTCAGGGATAGAACCCACGTCCTTAAGTCTCCTGCGTTGGCAGGTGGGTTCTTTACTACTAGCATCAGCTGGGAGGCCCTTTTCTAAATAACTTGATTTCAATAAATTATTTGCAGAAGAATTTTTGTTTCAAGTTCTGCTTCCAATCAAACCAAACTAAAGACATGAGTTCAGGTTGAGAATTTCTCACTTATCCAAGAAAACTTTGAACCCTGAAATGTTATCCACTGGGATAACTCTTTGGAGAGATTAAACTTAAGAGCTCATTTTTCCCAAAGGGTCCAGAAATTCACAAATATCTAATAATTTCAGGATTGGTTACAGCCTCCATAATTATTAACTCTTTGAAATTTAAGATTTTAAGTGGGTTATTAAAATGTAGGAGCACACAGCAGTTTTATTTCTTCCTGGAAATGTGGGTTTCCATATTTGTACCACTGCGTAATACTGCAATTCTCAACAGAACTGACCAGGTAAAAAGCATGTTTGATATCTGACTACCAGGATTTTCATCTCATCTATAGATGGGGGTTGCTGCTTTCAGAAGGTAACTAAAGAAGAGATGATGGCAGCTGCAGAAATACCCATAATGAAGTGTTAAGAGAAAAATTATACAAAGCTGCACATAGTGCAGTCCTAAATAGTAAAACAAACAACCAACCAAACAAAACTATCCATCTATTTATCTCTCACGCATTAAAAGATAAATGAAGCATACGCAGATGTAAACAGTAGCAACAGGGTCATGAGAGATTTTAATGTATATTTTCTTAATTTCAAAAGTCTTGCAAAAAGCATGACTGCAATTTCTAAAATAGTAAAAACTAAACAAAAAACCCCAAGAAACAACCAAAATGTGCAAATAAGCAAAAAGATAGGAGACAACAATGGCATTCTCCTCATTGAACTCAGTTTAAAATCTGTGATGGGGATCTTCCACTTTGGGGAAGGAGTAGATGCACTTTCCTCTTTTCCTTTCAAAAATTACAACTAAAAATATTGCATTATGTATTAAACAAACATAAGATGCCTCTGAAAGGTGAAGAAAAGATTTCCTAGGCACCTCAGGAAACCAGGAATTAGGTGGTAAGATTCCTAGGGTTTCTTTTTGTCCCATATATTCCAAACATGGAATTACAGAACTTGGCAACCTGGAAATGCCAATGGGTACAGACCAGAAAAGCACCAACGAAAGCCTGTTCTTTGTAGCCAAACGGTAAAAAAAGGAAAACAATATGGAAAACATTTAGACCATCTTTTCACTATTTCACGGAGAAACCACAAAAATAATCTGCTACCTACCTCACACAAACCAACAAAAGTTTAGTGGAGAGCCTAGATTTCCACTTTGACCAGACTGTAAAGAGGTGCTCCACCTTCCTCTGTCCAGGCCAAAGTGACTAGCTTTTAATACTGCAGCTAGCCCAGGTAAAGAAATGTTTAAGACATGAAAATGTTCAATACATTTGTGTAAAATATGGTATTCTGTGCACTTGTCATGTGTAAGAAATATTTAGATTAACAAGTAAGCATCAAGTTTTCAATCTAGCATGTGTATATGAGCACTTGAAAAAGACTTGGGTTTTAAACTGAAATTTTGCTAAGCACATAAACAATATCAGCACATTTAAGATAATTTAAGAATGACTATTTAAACTTTAATTTATTAGATTTGTAAGGATTCCTTAAATTCTTGGGATGGCTTGTCATAAAATTGAGAACACTTAAGAAAATGGAACATATTAAATCTGTATGACAGTTTGAGTGTTTGAGTGTTTAAAAACATTTCACTAAGCTTAAAAACAGATCAAAACATGAATCAAAGGCCACTTAAAAGTGATTTGATAGAATCAGATAGATGTACAAATAGAATAAGATCATCTATAAATTTAGAAAGTAAGTTTTAAAATTTATAACTATCAATTATTAACTTTTAAATCAATTTGAATCTCTGAAAAATCTTTTTAATGCATAAAAGTTGCTCCCAAAGACATAAAATCCCTCAGATTGTCATACACATTACATGAACCCATGGTATGATTATCATCTATGGAAAATTTTTCTCAGCTGTTTCTAGCGTTTCATTTTCCATCACTTTCCTAAGTTCTATCAGGTGTCAGGGAGTAGTTCTAAGCACATCTGGATGATCCACTCCTTCAGTAGAGGGTTTGTCTTTATTGGTTCAGACAGTAAAGAATCTACCTGCAATGCAGGATTTCCAAGTTCGATCCCTGGGTCTGGGAGATTCCTTGGAGAGGGAAATGGCAACCCACTCCAGTATTCTTGCCTGGAGAATTCCAAGGACAGTGGAGCCTGGGGGCTATAGTCCATGGGGCTGCAGAGTCAGACGTGACTGAGCGAGTAACACTTCCACTTTCACTGTGTTCTCCCAGCAGCTGCCATGTTGCTGGGAAAGAGCAGATGTGAGATAAACATTTGTTTGAATTAAACTTAATTAGCTACGTTTTTCAAGCTCTAATTTTAAAATGACATTTGCTGGGGATGCTGAAGAGGTTTTGTGCTCATGGCACACTTTCAAGTACTAGAATTTTAGATATGCTTCCAAGGACAAAAAGACTCTGAAGACCCTGCAAAATACTAGCCATATTTGCAACCCGAGCACTTAAGTGATGATACGTTTAAGCAGCACTTGGTCCTCTCCAGCACTCTGTTGCTGGTTGGGAAAAACTGTTGAATAGCTCAAACACAATTTTTACATACTCGGGAGGCAAAGTCTGCAATGTTCCCCTTAACCAATCATGTTTTCTGCAATTGCTGGCTTGTCCTTACACTACGCTTCTACCTAAAAAACAAGTTTTTTCACCACGAAAATCTTCAACATAGATCCACATACTATTTGACATACATCACTTGAACTTAATGGGGCATAATTTCAAGTATTAGAATATTAGACACCCATACTTCAAAGGTTTAAGGGACTTCAAACAACAGAACACTCCTAATATCTCATAACTCATACTGTAGAAAAAAATAATTCCTATGTATTGAACAATATTGGGGGGTATACCCATGAAATATATACTAGTTGAGAATCACAAATTATTCCAATCCTAGGCCCAAAATTAAATTATCATGTATTCTGTGGTATTACAATATAAAGTGAATGAGGAGATCTTAATAGCTATTTAAATATAGCAGTTTAAAAATATACTTTTACTTGGATCTGTGTTGACCATATTTTCTTTTCTAATTTAGTCTTTATTCTCCCAACATAGAACATTATTTAAAAGAACAGTATGCTTTACTAAGTTTTCACTTAGTGGAGATTGCAAATTTGCATTGCAAATTAAGTCAAGACCCCTAACAAAGGACTATATATAAAAATGAATTTATATCTTTTTGACTTGAACACATTCATCTACTAAGCAAAATCTACTCCAGTTTCGATTGATACAGCATTTCTGAGTAACTTTATTTTTTACTATATCAGTAACCCTTATTTACTATAGCAAATTAGTAAATAGAGTTAAGTCAGGTTTTCTCAGTCTCAGCCCTATTAATTTGGGCAGGATGATTTTTCCTTGTGGAAGGCTGTCCTGTGTGTGAGGATATTTAGCTGTATTTTCAGAGCTACTAGAAGTGAGCTGCATTTTCCCAGTTGTAACAAACAAAGTCTCAGATATTGCCAGATACCTTTGGGGGAGAAAAACTGTCCCCAGTTGAGAACCAATAAATTAAATTAAAATAAAACAAAATTAATTTATATCCTTACCATAAATTTTCTATGCACACAGATACAAACATATGAACAAATTCTTTAAAATATTATCTCATATATTGTTACTGTTCTTCTGCAGCATATATTATGAGCACTTTTTAAATTAAACTATAGTTGATTTGCAACATTATATGAGCTTAAGGTGTATGAAATAGATTCAATACTTTTATAGATTATAATCCATTTAAAGTTATCATACTAATTACATTCCCTATGCTGTACATTACATTTGTATACCTTATTTATTTTACAAACAGTAATTTGCTTATACATTTTGTATATTAACCCCTATCAGACATGTGAGAAGGCAATGGCAACCCACTCCAGTACTCTTGCCTGGAAAATCCCATGGGTGGAGGAGCCTGGTAGGCTGAAGTCCATGGGGTCACGAAGAGTCCAAGACGACTGAGCGACTTCACTTTCACTTTTCACTTTCATGCATTGGAGAAGGAAATGGCAACCCACTCCAGTGTTCTTGCCTGGAGAATCCCAGGGATAGGGGAGCCTGGTGGGCTGCTGTCTATGGGGTCGCACAGAGTCGGACACAACTGAAGTGATAAGGAAAGGAAAATCAGACGTATTGTTTGCAAATGTTTTCTCCCATTCCATAGGTTGTCTTTTTCCTTGCTGGTGGTTATTTTTTTGATCATGGTATGGAATCAATTTTGTACATCATTGAATTAACTTGCTAATATTTTGTTGATCATTTTTGTATTTATATTAATCCCAGTTATTACTCTGTAATTTTCTTTTTTTGTCTTTTGTCTGGTTTTGGCATCAGGGTAATGGTGGCCAGATTGAATGAATCTGGGAGTCTTCCTTCCTCTTCAGTTTTTTGGAATAGTTTGATAAGGACAGGTATTAGCTCTTCTTTATGTGTTTGGCAGATTTCCTCTGTGAAGCCATCTGGTCCTGAACTTTGTTGAGAATTTTTTGATTATTGATTCAATTTCAATTGCAGTGATACTTGGGTCATTGAACTGAACAGTTGCAGTGATAGGTCTCTTCAGATTATCTACTTCTTCTTGATTTAGTTTTAGAAAATTGTATGTTTCTAGGAATTTATCCATGCTTTCTAGATTGTCCAGTTTGTTGGTATATAACTGTTTGCGGTATTCTCTTATGATTGCTTATATCTCTGAAATATCAGTTGTTAATTTCTCTTCTTTCATTTTTTTGTGTTTGTGTCTGTATACTTGGGTCATCTTTTTTTTTCCCTAATGATCTTGGCTGAAGGTTCCTCAATTTTGATTATCTTTTCAAAAAACCAGTTTTTGGTTTCATTGATCTTTTCAGCTAGCTTTTTATTTGGCGGGGGTGGGGGGTGGGGGTGGGGGTGGGGGTGGTTTCCATTTTATTTCTTTACTCTGATCTTAATTTTTTCCTTTTTCTTACTTTGTGCTTTGTTTGTTCTTCTTTATCTAATTCTGTTAGAAAATAGGTTGTTTGAGAATTTTTTGTTCTTTTTTTCTTGAGGTATGCCTGTATCACTATTAACTTCCAAGAACTGCTTTTGCTATGTCCCGCAGACTTTTGGATGGTTATGTTTTTATTTGCATTTGTCTTGCGAAGAGTTGACTCATTGGAAAAGACCCTGATGCTGGGAGGGATTGGGGGCAGGAGAAGGGGACGACAGAGGATGAGATGGCTGGATGGCATCACTGACTCAATGGACATGAGTTTGAGTGAATTCCGGGAGTTGGTGATGGACAGGGAGGCCTGGTGCGCTGTGATTCATGGGGTTGCAAAGAGTCGGACACGACTGAGCAACTGAACTGACTGACTGACTGAGATATATTCTGATTTCCTTTTTCAGTTCCTCACTGACCCAGGATTTTTTAATTAGCACGCTATTTAGTCTACGTGTGTTTGTCTTTATCTTTATTTCTGTAATTGATTTCTCATTTCATACCTTGATGGTCAGAAATGATATAATGTCTTTCCTCTTAAATTTGTTGAAATTTCTTTTATAGCCTAGAAAATGAACTATCCTGGAGAACATACCATGTGCACTTTAAAAGAATGTGTATTCTGATGCTTTTGGATGAAATGTCCTGTAGGTATCTATTATGTCCAACTACTATAATGTGTATCAGGAACACTTTTTCACAAATAAGCCCGTATCTACTTCATCATTCTTAATGGTTGCATAGTATTCCACCAGTTGGAAACTATATAGTTTATTTGCTCAATTACCTGTACTTAGATTTTGAAGTTATTCCTAATATTTTCACAGACAGTAACATGACAAAAGTGCTCACTTAGTTGGCTAAGATATTTTTGGGTGACATTTTCTTTCCCTAAGAATTTTACAGATTTTGTTTCATGTCTTTTGATATTAAAAGTTGGTTATAAAGAGAAATATAAGTCCAGTATGATTGCTTTTCTCTTGTATATTCTCATTTGCATGTTTAGGCAGTGAAAGATTCTCTGCTCTCAAAGTTGAGAAATTTGGGCTTTAAAATTAAATTTTTGTTACTGATATTTCCTGGAGTATACTGTTCTTTTCATGGTTGAGGCACAATTCTACATTCTTTTCAATGAGATTTTCTTCTATCAATATCTTTAAATTAACCTTCATTTTCAGTTGCTGGTATCCCTTTTTCACTGCCACCAATTTTCCTTATATTGTATTATTCCTGGCTTTGTTATCTTTTCCTAAGTGCTTTAATTTCTTTATTTTCCCCTTTGCATTCATTGTGAATCATACAATCCTTCATTTAAGTATCATACAATCCTTCATTTAAGTCAGTGTTTCAGCTTTTCTCTCCTTTAGTATTTTTTCTTTCAGTATCTTTAATGATACAAATAACCCACATTTACTATAGTTATGTTAACAAATGCAGCTAAATGAGGGCTTTTCAACTTTGACTCTAACGACATTTGGGCTGGAAAACTCCTCATTGTGAGTGTGGGGTCTCCTGTGCACTGTAATATACTTAAGACTTATTGAACTTTGTGACTTATTTATTAGTTCTTGAATAGTGTTGTTCTGGTCCTCTCTTGGTGTCCGTAGCTTCTTTTTCTCTGTATGTCATTATGAGCATGTTTTTGTTTATTAACTGAATATTCTTCTTAGGGTCTTCCATATAATGAAGCTCTATCAAGAATTTGTTTTCTCTATCTTGAGTAATATGTTTTATGTTTTTCCAGAAGAGGTCAGTTGTCAGTTATAATAGGACATATGTTCTTCATTTTCTTGCTCATGATTGACACAGTTGATCTCTTTGTTATTGTCTTTGTTATGAAACAGTATGTGCCAATCCTCTTTGAGTCACTGTCCACCTTATCACAGTTCAGCTGCCTACCTGTCTGAGACCTACAAGGTGATATTCAACTCCTTTCCTCAGTCTGTGTGCCAGTGGTGAAAATTCTAGGGGAGCAGATGGAAACTGTTCCACTGGGCCAGTGTCATCTTGATGTAATTAGTAGTGTGTGCAGTTACCATTCATGTTTCCTCAGTGATGGTGAGGAAAAATATTCTTTGGCATCAAATCATTCCTGCTTTTAGCACAGAGCTTCCAGCCATTGCTTCAGTCAGATCAAGCCAGTTTTCCCTCTTTCTGATTCACCTGTTGCCACAGAGCAGTCATTTCCAAACTCTGAAGAGGTAAAATTATGAGCATTAAGAAATATTTTTATATTTGACATTTTCAGTTTTACTGAGATACAACTGAATGCAGCACTGTGTAAATTTAAGGTGTACAGCATAATGATTTTAGTAACATGCATCATGAATGATTACTGTAAGGAATTTAGTGAATATTTATCATCTCATATAGATACAAAGGAAATAGAAAAAATAGTGCTTTCTTGTGATGAAAACCTTTGAATTCACTCTTTAACAAGTTTCATGTATAACATACACCATGATTAATTATACTAGTTATGTTGTATGTTATATACTACATTCCTAATATTTATCTTGTGACTGGAAGTTTGTACCTTTTGACTATTGTCATCCAATTCCTCCTACTTCTAACCCTTGCCTCTAATAACCACAAATCTAATGTCTTTTTCTATGAATTTGTTTTAATGGTTTTGAATTACAACACTATGTTAAATTCCTGGTACACAACATTGTGATTCCATATTTCTAAACATTTCAAAATGAGTATGATGATAAATCTAGGTGTCATCTGTCACCAAATGATGATATTACTTAATTATTGACTATATTCATCACATATTTTATTTCATACCTCAGTTCAGTTCAGTTGCTCGGTCGTGTCTGACTCTTTGTCACCCCATGAATCATAGCAAGCCAGGCCTCCCTGTCCATCATCAACTCCCGGAGTTCACTCAAACTCGTGTCCATCGAGTCGGTGATGCCATCCAGCCATCTCATCCTCTGTTGTCCCCTTCTCCTCTTGCCCCCAATCCCTCCCAGCCTATGACTCATTTTTTAACTTAAAGTTTGTACCTCTTAATCTCCCTCACTTGCTGCTCTCTTCCAATCACCCCATCCCTCTGGCAATCAAGTGTATCTATGACGTTATATTTGTTTTGTTTAGATTCCACATATAAATTATACAGTATTTGTCTTACTTTGCTTGACTTATTTCAATGAGCACAATACTGTCTAGGTCCATCCATGTTGTTGCAAATGGCAGTATTTCATTCTTTTAGTGGCTGAGTACTATTCCATTGTGTGTATATAACATCTTTATCTGTTCATCTATTGATGTGCACGTATGCTGCTTCTATATCTTGGCTACTGTAAATAATGCTGCATTGAATATAAGGGTGCATATATCTTTTTAATTTAGTGTTTAAAAATATCCAGTATATGCTCTAGGAGTGTGGGCTGTGTAGGCCCTTCTGTTATGATAGGGTTGACTACTATGGGCACTCTGATAGGTGTGGCTGGTCCTGACCCAGTGGGCTGCCAACTCCAGCCTAGTGTGAATGTTGCTGGCTACTGGTGGATGATGCTGGGTTATGGAATGGCTGGCTGCATGACTCAGAAGTCCCAGTCCTGGTGCTGTCCTGCTAGTGAGTGGAGCCCGGTCTTAGAGTGGCTGTCTGCAGATCTGTGGATCCTGGAGGTAGTGTTGGCCTGATAGTGGGCAGAACTGGGGCCCAGGAGTTCCAAGTTTGATGACAGCCCTTTCATGAGTGGGCTGGGTTGTGATCTAATTGGCTACAGTGCTGCAGGGATCCTGAAGTTGATGTCATGCCAGTGGGGTTGGAGCTGCGACCCCACACGACTAGCTGCTTATCTTGGGGAAGCTCCAGTTGACTGGATAGTGAGGGATATCAGATCTCAGGGCTAATAAGCCAGAGGGAGTACTCCAAAATGCAACTCACACAGCATCAGTGTTCCCATGGTAGAATGAGCTCCTCAAAATGGCAATGCCCAGCATTTATGTCCTCAGGATGAGTCCCAGTTGCCTCCTCCCTCTCCAGGAATATCCAAGATCAGCTAGTGCATCTGACCTGGCTCAACCAAATTATTGCTTCCTGTTCTGGGTCTAGAAGACTGTGAGATTCTGGGTGCAAACTTAAAGAGCAGAATCTGTTTCCTATAGTCCTCTAGCTCTCCTGAAAGTAAATTAAGTCCCACTGGTCTTCAAAGCAAGGTGTTCTGGGGGCTCTTCTGGTATAGAATTCCTGGGGTGGGGAGCCTAATGTGGGGCTTGGACCCACTGTTACTTAGGGAGAATCTCTACAGTTGTGATTATCCTCCTGTTTGGGAGTTACTTACCTGAGGTGTGGGTTTTGACCAAGACTCCGCCCCTCCTACCCAACTCACTGTGGTTATTTCTTTATATCTTTAGTTGTGAAGGATTTTTTCTGCTAGTCTTCAGGTTGTTCTTATCAATAGTTGCTCTTTAAATAGTTACAATTCAGGTGGGAGGAGGTGAGCTCAGGTTATTCCTACTCCATCATGCTGGCCACTTGCCCCTTAACTATGAACATTTTTACGGCCGTTGAGCCTTACTAAAAAACTGCCCTCCAGAAAGGTTTTACTGATTACAAAACAATTGCACATGAAAGGGGTGTATCTACCTCCCTATATTCTTGCCAACCTTGTTTATTTGCTTGTTAATATAATTGGACTTTTGTAAAAAAAAAATTAAAACTATAAAATGCAATTTAATGTATTTCAAATGTATTCAATTTATTATTTTCTTTTTGAAATTCACATGCAATATCTGAAAGCTTATAAATGTCATGTACACACAAACTACAATATTCTAAAAACTTAACAGAAATGTAAAGGATTCTTATTAATGTGTAAAAAGGCATCTTTAAAAGGCAATTATTAAAGCAACTATATAAAACTGGGGGCAATTTATAAAATAGACTTAAATGTTTAAGACAAAGTGTTGAAGGTAGGAAAAAATGACTTTTAAAGTAAAGGATGAAATGTTTTTCAGAAAGTAATAGCTGTTTCTTTGAAATCCAGAAAGAAAGGTTACTAACTATTCTTCCCATGAACACATGTACAAAATGATCACTGTCTCAAAGGTC
This sequence comes from Bos mutus, assembly GCF_027580195.1. NCBI lineage: Eukaryota > Metazoa > Chordata > Mammalia > Artiodactyla > Bovidae > Bos > Bos mutus. The sequence goes on along the minus strand of NC_091638.1, from coordinate 34,408,932 downwards.
ACCTGATTGTGTCCATGAGATAATATAAATGAAGAGCAGGAAATAAAACCCAACTTATGCCTTTATTAACACATGCAACTCCTAATACAAGTCCTCCTACCTATCTATGCATCTATCCATCCTGAATCTAGAATAGCTTTATTGAGAATTCATATAGTATAAAATTTATCACTGAAAAGTATACAGTTTATTGGTATTCAGTATATTCAAGTTGTGTAACCACCATAACTATCTCATTTCACAACATTTTTGCCATCCCAAATGAAAACCCATTAGGAGTCACTCCCCATTCTCCTCTCCTCTCTAGTTCTGGCAAACACTAATCTACATGCTATTTCTTTACATTTATGTACTGTGGACATTTTCTAAAAGTGGGATCACATGATATGTGGCCTTTGTGACTGTATTCCTTCATTTGGTTTAATGGAGGTTCATTAAATTTTTTGAGGTTTCCAGTTCATCCATACTGTAGCATTCCTGTACTTCATTCTTTTTATTGATGAATATGGATATACACCATTTCATTTATCCAGTCATAAGCTGATAGACATTTGGGTTGTTAGCACTCTCTGGAAAAACTTTCTGCAAATAGTTTAAGTTATTTTATTTTAATATATTCAACTTGTCTTTGTTTGTAGATTATACTCAATACAAAGTCAAAAATTATTTTTTTGAGGAAAAATAATTACAAGGATTTAGAGTACATGAATATTCAACATTAAAATATAACTTAAACTCCAAATAAGAACCTCCAAATCTTGTAGTCCATACAAGTCTCTGTCTGATCTCTGAGAACAGATCTCTAAATGACTGCTAGATAATGATTCTATTTCATTTCTTTCTCCTCTAGCTAGAAAAGGGCTAAAAGGGCTCCCAGTTAAAAAAAAAAAAAAAAATGCCTCCACATACTTCCTGTGCACATAATGGAAGAACAAGAAAAAAATGTATTTTCTCACAGTTAACATATAAAATCTAATTAATTTTGGATTTGTGGAATTTGGCATAATGTACCTGAGAACTGCTGCTGGCCTATTTTGAATATCAAGACATGAGACAAGAGTTATGGATCTAAATTGTCCAGAAGAATAATGATACATTTAACTAAATTTTCTCCTACTGCTATGGTAACACTGTCTCAGCTTTTACCTCTTCTATCCCTCTGCCTGTTGTCTTGCTTTGTCATCATTCTGTGTATTAGAGAAGGCAGTGTATTAACAAGAAAGCACTTGGAATTAAGTCCCAGAAAGTGGCCCCTATCTTAGACTTTACTATGTGGGTATGGAAACGTGCCATTCCCATTATAATATATACAACCTGTCCAACTGCAGAGGACAATCTTTCAGCTTTTAAATTTTCCTTCCCAGGGCAGGGGGTACACTAAAGGGCAAAACACTCAAGTATTCAGCTTGCTAAATATCTTTGCCTCCAACATTCTTTCCAATTATCCATCACCATCAGCAGCAAAACTGTACTGAATTTAGGCTCCGACAGATTTAAACAAAAAGGCACTAGTTTTGGACTCAGAAGATCAGAGTTGAATTCTCACCGGTCAAATATTAATTCTGTGTTCTTGGTCATATTATACCTTCCCTGAGATATATATCACCTGTAAAACATTTCCTCTGTAATAGAGGAATGAAAGATTCACAGAGATGCTAAGAAGATTAATTAAGGCAACATTTGTAAAGTTTCTGGAACACAGTAAGCACTCAATCAATGTGAGATCCTCTGACGTCAAAGTAATGCATAAAAACCCACTAGATTTAGACTGAAGGGCTATGCTGTCCAAAATGGTAGCTACCAGCAACAAGTGGCTAAATTTTTTTTTTTGCCATATGGCATGTGGGATTTTAGTTCCCGATCAGGGAAACAACCACCACCCCCTGCATTGGAAGCATGGAGTCTTAACCACTGGAAGGCTAGGGAAGTTTCAGGTGTCTACTAAGACTATTATCGAAATTAAGTAATCTTTAAAATTAAGTTTTCAGTGCTTAATAGCCTCATGTGGCTAGTAGCCATATACTGGCTAGCACCAATACTTACCATAACCATCATCACAGAAGTTCTACTGAACAATGATGCACTAGAAGTGATAGAACTCAATGAAAACCAGAAGCCTAAATTCTTGCCACTAACTCTGTAACTTTAGCAGAGCAACTTTATCTCACTATGCTACTGTTCCTCAAGATAAAATGTAATAATGCCTTTACAGCAACATTGCAGAGATCAGGTGCACTGAAATAATTTTTCTTTGCTTTCTTACTATCTTCCCAGGACCCCAAAATTAAATTACGCACAAAAATTAGCAAGGACCATTTTGAGTATGACTCAATAGGTACAGTTCTTTGGGAGTTCAAAATTCATAGCCATGATTTGATGTTATTCCAACACACCTGTAAGTAGTTAAGAATAGTGTATTTCAGAAGCACACCTAGCTATGTGCAGACACTTCTTGGGGTGATGGAAAGAAACAAAGTAACATAGTTAAAAAGGTGTTCATTGGCAAATGTCCTTTTGTAGACAAATCAATTTTCATTGGGTTTAAAATGCAAAGGTCAGAGATCCTATTTTCTATTTATTTGTTTCATTTTAATGCCTAAATCTGTCTTTCCCAGATTTAGAAACAATAATCTGGGCTGTCATTGTGAGGATAATATTGTAATTTTTTTTTTTTAATACAGAGAAGGGGTTAACAAACTTTTTCTGTAAAGGTCCAGAGTAAATGATCTAGGGCCATGAATTTTCTATCATAGTTACTTAATTCTGCTGGTGTTGCATGAAAACCACCACAAAATGTAAATAAATGTTGTGTCAATAAAACTATATAGTCTGTCAGGCCTACATTTGCCAACTTCATATGTAGAAGGACACGGAAGAACATAGCTTTTCCTGCTCTTCTTCACAGTATTTTTTACCATGATTATATGACTTTTTTTCCTTTATTTGAACATACACTGTATCCTACAAATAATCAGTTTTAAATGTTTAATTCGGAAATGTCAAAACATTTTTTCTTCTCATTTTTATTAAGACATTGAATATAAATTATATAATTCTTTAGGACAATACCTTTATTTTCATACTGATAGCAAACTGAGAAGGATGGTCATAGTATATAAACTGTAAAATAACAAATTCAATGATTCACAGATCTAATATGGTCATTCAAAGTTTCCTACCTATTTTACTATTTCATGAGTTGAATTAAATCTTAAATAGAAAACCAAAATTGAGCTAAGAGCCTCAATGCCATTACTTCTTAAGTTCCCATTACTGTTCTAGACAAATAAATCAAGGTCAAATATTTAGATGACTCAAGCAGCATCTATTAAAAAAACCTGGTAACTTGTATGCATAGGTTAAGAATGGACTGCCAAGAAATGATGAGAAATTAATAAAATAAAATCATGATATTTCAGAGTTGGAAGAGTCCTTATAGAACAACTTGTTCAACATCATTGCTCTATGGATGATGAGTGTGGTAATCTTTTTTTTTTCCTTTCCAGGAAACACTTTCTTCTTATTAGATCCCCAGGTTTCTTATGGAATTACCCCTTCCTTCTCTTACTCTTAGCTCTGGTAGTTTGAATGAGGGTGGTCTTGTTATCAGGCCAACAAGTGGGGATTTAACCCAGAGAGGACTCATCAGAGCCCTGTAAACTCTTGACCAGAGGACTGGTTCAGAGGTAAGTTTCTGACCTAAAATCATCATCTAAATTCTGAGATATTTCTTAGAATTGCCAGGAGAGAACCAACCTTCCTTCCTTCCTTCCCTTTTCCTTCTCCCTCCCTCCTCCCTTCCCTTCCTTTCATCCTTTACTCTTTCTTGCCCCCTGCCCCATTCTTTCTTTCTTACAGATGCAAACTTCTGAGAATATCTACCTGGGATGGCCAGCAGCCATTTTGCCACCTTGTGGAAATGGCCCATCTGAGAATGAAACCAATACAGACTAGCATCTCTGAGATGCGGAGTTCACATTCTGAGGCTCTGAGTTTCTGGATCTAGCCTTAACTGTAGCTGAAAATGTCTGCCTTTTGTAATTACAAGAACAAAACCATCCTCCCCCTCTCAACCTTTTTTCTTAAGCTTGAGTTGGTTTTTTGCCACTGCAAAAGAGCTTATACAAATACAAGAGGTTGTTCAACCCAAAGAAGTGAATGTTGGTAAGTGGAAAGGTCAGGACTTCAATCCCCTCTAAATTTGATGCTAGTTCTACGAGACTGACAGGATAGACTAGCAAACCCATTAAAATCTTACATGCAAAGCAGTTTGGGTAAAAAGTGTATATTACTCTTTAAGCTTCTTTGAGTACTGTATTTAGACTCTCACTTCCTTTCATAGATATTCTTGTTTAGGATAGGGCCATGTATAACAAATACTGATCAGATTTAAAGGAAATTATTTTTCACCCTTACATATAGTACAGCTGAAGACTTGAAGGGGACATCAGACGGTCAGAAATACAGGACACACTGGAGTAGGTAATATATAGGCTTCAGATCCACACCACCAATTGTCCCCAATTCTCCTGTGTACCCTCCGTCTGTGTGGCTATGCCTTAACACATACCAGTAATTCACTCCATAAAAATACATGGAAACTGTACTGTGTTCAGCACCAGGGATACTATGCAAACCACATCAACTCAATACTTCGAGCTTCCAAGAAAATATAGCTTCCCACGTCTTTGAAAACAAAGGGCTCTTTGTTGTTATTTAACAAAATAGTCACACGAATGATTTCATTTCTTTACCCCCTCCTCCAAACTGTATTGATTAGAAATATCCATATACACAGCCAGATTAATACAAGCCTTAACAAAGGGTAAAGGATTCAAATATGTAGTTTTTGTCTAATTGATAGAAATACATTATTTCTTTTACAATACTGACTAGTAAAGCTATCAAAATCAAAACACACTTAAAAAGACACTGTTAATATTTTTCATGTACTGTGTAACAATTAATAAAGGATGTACAACCGATCTATAAAATGAGTTCTTCCTCCATGATAAACACAGATCTATAAAACAATGGTGCTTCTGTCCAGATATGAAGCTTTTGAGAACAACGTAAAACTGGTTAAAAAAAGTATGGTCTATGACACATTTGTACGTTGAGAGGAAAGCAGCTAATGTTGGAACCTGAGCCACATAAGTGGGAGGAGATTATGTCTGAATATTTCCTACAATGCTACGTGAACTAAGGCCATATTTTAACTGTCAGATATTTGTGGCACTTACCTGGGCTTTCAGGGTGTATAAAATTTTCACCCTTTGATTAAGTAATCTCCTAACAGATACAGTCACTGAAAAAGTTGAGTAGAACTGGGATAACCCTGGGACAACCCAAATTTTTTATCTCTGGCTATACTGCCTAAGACACTAGTATCTTAGTAAAAGAAAAAAAAATTGATGAGTAAAATAGATTAAAATGAGAAATACACAGATCTTAGAGTTTATAAAACAGAGGATTTTATTCAAATTTACATACAGATAAAAATTTACCAAAATTTTAACACAAACCTAAATCACATTCTTTCTCACCACAAAAATGGACACTATGCAAAAAAGCCACATTCTCTCAATTACATTTTCCCAGGTGGTAGATTCAGGGGGGAAATAGGAAGGGAGAAAAGACAGTGACACTCACAGCATAATTTGATTTCAGTGTTGTCTCATCTTGAAATGACTCAATCAGAGATTTCCATAAGAATCAATCTTCAGTTCTGATGTTAAAAGAGAAACTTCTACTCCAAAATCACAAATAAGGCTTCTGGCTTCATTTTTAGTATGAGGTAAACAGCATATTCAATATTAAGGCAAATGGTAGGATACATGTATGTGGTATTAATTATGAATCTTCCATTGTAAAATATATTTCATGGATTTTCTAAACATGTTGGAATTCAAAATAGTAAAAACTCTTGCAGTTTATAACAGCTACTTGTTTCAGTGTCTTAGCTGCACCTTTTTGATGGCAAATCTGTTCAATGTAATCTTGTCTGACTTTTTTTTTTTTTACAGCATGCATTTTTTTTTTTTAAACACAATACAAATGTTCACCAAAATGGCTGCAAATGAACCAGGGCCTGATCTCAAATGCTGTATACACACACACTGTTTGGCCTTGTAGACCGCTCCCCCAAATTGGCAAAACAATGGTGAGCTGACTCACTATGACAGAAAATTATGCGAATGCAGGTCATTAAATTAATAAAGGCTATAAGGGAAATTAAGCTGTCTAGATATCTTATTCAAAAAATACAGATTTAAATATTTTTAAACAAAAAACTTGAAATTCTTACTCTTCCCCTTTCCCACCCCACCTTTTTCCCCAATGGAATAACCATTTTCTTCACAGTGGTGAGAGAACCATCCCTTTTTATGGGTAAGTGCACTTCTTCCAAGGGATCAGGGCAAGGCATCACTTCTTAGCCACACTGGCAACAGCTTTCTTGGCTGCATCCTCCAGGTCGACAGCTGAAGTGATGGGGAGTCCGCTGTTACTGAGAATGTTCTGGGCCTCGTGGACGTTGGTTCCTGGAAGGGAGTGGGGGGATGTTGTACAGTCACTGAGATGGAACTGAAGGTGGTGGGTGCCCCAGGAAGTTTCATACAACCTGAAGTCGTGAGATGCCTGAGTCTCCTGTACATCCGTGCATGCTAAGTTGCTTTAGTCATGTCTGACTCTTTGTGACCCCATGGACTGTAGCCCACCACGCTCCTCTGTCCATGGGATTCTCCAGGCAAGAATACTGGAGTGGGTTGCCATGTCCTCCTCCAGGGGATCTTCTTGACTCAGGGATCAAACCTGCATCTCTTGCATCTCCTGCATTGGCAGATGGGTGCTTTACCACCTGGGAAGACCGCCTGATCTTCTAACACCATTTTATTACAACTCAGGTCATTTTTTATGATCCAGACCTGGCTATTCAGATATATTTAGATGACAAATTTATTTTTTTCCTCTTTTTAATTCAAATGCCTGGCATTAAAAAGATATTGTCTCTATTTTCTCTGGCATTAAAAAAACTGAAATAATGAGGTTTTTAGAAGATCATGAACAAAGATTAACAACCACTTGTTCAACTAGTTTGAAAGAGGAAAATCTTCTGAAATAGACGTATCTTTTGATTGGATAGTCTGAATATGGAATATAAAGAAGAAAACCTTGTGCACACAAAAATGAGCAAGAGAATGGTAAGTCAGGGTGTTAGAATGATATGGAGTATGGCAGTAACACAGGAAGATGCTCAGGATGAATCTACTTATAGCTTTTCACTAGGAAGAAAATTAAAAAACAGATTCTAATCAATATCACAGACAGGAAAGATGATGTGACAAAATCTGTATCAAGTGATAGTCCAGCTACAAAAAAAGATGAAAGGATTTTCAAGAGACTAATGGACATTTTTTTCCTGATAAAAGCTAAAATTGCTGCTGGTAATCCACACACTCAAGTGAATTTAATGTAGTTTTGGCTCATTCCAGAAGTCCTTTGTCTTAATCTCTTGAAACAAAAGGTCTGAGTCATGAGCTAATCTGAGATCTGAAGTTAGAGAATCTGCTCACTGGCTCGAATCCACTGCCTGGAGACAGTGACAGTATTCAAAGTGTCCCTTTATGCTTCATCCTCATTCTACCTAACAAAAATGGCAGATGCCATGAAAATGAGCACTGTAACCTCTAATGACATCTCTTGGCCATTTCTGGTGGATCTGTAGCATATGCAGGCCAAACCACCCCACCTAATTGTGTTCTTCGGTGACTATTTAACATGCAAAACACCACTCCGTTCTTTTCAATGTGAATAAGCTCCTGGGAGAAATGTGATAAAATTTAAGTGTCTAATGAAATATCTCATCTTACATCATCTCCAGTGCTTTTATCTAGTTAGTAAGACAGAGCCTATTTATAAACAAAGACCTTGAAATATAGGCCTTGGAGGACCTCAGAGTACAAATAAAAAGGAGATGCTTGGTCAGCATGTTTCATACCAAAGGCAAAGGCAAGAATTAAGGAGGAACAATTGAGCCGAGAAGGCGGTATAGTACTGATTCTCCTGGCACGCTAGGTCCACCAAAGCAGTGTTGAAGGGGACACTGGACACTGTGTCCTTGGCTCAAGGCTGACTCGGGGCCGCCTTACACAGGAATCTGATGAATGGACTCCATGACAAACAAGAACTTAAAACATAGGGAAGTTGTTACTTAAAATCCCTAGACTCCCATTCTGACTCTGTCATGTATTAATTGTAGTTTTGGATAAATCATTTAAATCTTTTGAGCATCAACTTCTTTATCTTCAGACATAATACTGTGATCATTTTCCTCACAATGAATATTGATTAAGCATATGTCAGGTACAGTGCTAAGGGATTTACATGTGACCCATGAAAACTTTACAATGAATTTGGATAGGTCCAGTTGTACCTATTTCACAGACGAGATAACTGAGGCACAGAGAGGTTAAAAAACTTCTCTACAGTCACACGGGTTGAAAGAGGCAGAGATGGTACTTGAATCCTGTTCTAATTATGTCCTAAAGGCATACTAGTCTGTTTTCCTACCTTTAAAATGAGGAAAGTAATGCTGGTAGCATAGGTCGCCATGAGAACAAAATGAAATAATAGGTGTGAAAGCATTCTGTAAATGGCAGTCTCTGTGGCGGTCGTGGCTGGTTGTTTACCAAAGCTCCATGCTCCTCTGCTACAGCGGGGAGCTACTGTTGGGAAAGAGCTGCCAAAGAGGAACTGCAATTCCCAGGCCCTGTTCCAGGTGGGGGAGGGGGGTTGTGTGACTGAGTCCTGGTCAATACACTGTGAATAGCAATGAAACACATGCCCGTGAAGTTTCTTCCACTTTTACTCTCTGTATTCCCTCTGTTTTCCTTGTCTGCCTTCTGAAATGTTGCCAACCAGAAAAATATTAGATGGCAGCTTTTTTTCAGATGACAATGACTACCTTAAAATCCATGTTTGGGTAACTCTGCAGAGCCAAGCACCCAGCTCCTCACCCTCTCTGACTTCATATGAATCAGAACGAAACCCCTACTATATTGCCTCTGAACATATCTGTTGTTATAGGAGTGAGCATTACATTTTTATAAAAAATTCATTTATTTTCATTGAAGGATAATTTCTTTACAATATTGTGTTGATTTCTGCCATGCATCAACATGAATTAGCCATAGGTATACATATGTCACAAGCATTACTTTAATTAACACGCTATTGTGTTAAGTGTGGGTGGCAGCTTCTAAAATGGTTCTCAGATGACTGACTGAGACTTCTTGGTGTTCATGCCCCTTGAGTACAGGCTGGAGCAGTGGCCTGCCTCTAAAGGAGAAGAATATAGCAAAAGTGATGGAAGGTCACTTCTGAGACTAAGTCCATCACTGTGGTCTTGCTTCCTCTGATTTTCTGTTTGTTCACTCTAATGAAACCAACTGCCATGCTATGGGCTATGGGCTGCCCCATGGGGAAACTCACAATGCAAAGGACTCAGGGCAGCCTCTAGCCAGCAGGCACCAAGGAACTGAGGCGTTCATTCCAACAACCCATAAAGAGCTGCACCCCACCAACTGTGTGGGTGTGCCTACAGGCAACAAGCCCCGCTCCCGCCACCCCTGCGAGGCAAGCTGCAACAGAACCCCAGTCTTGGCCGACACAATGATTGGACTTGAGAGAGATCTTGAGCCAGAGGACGCAGCTGAGCCAGCCCTGGATTTCCCATCAAAGAAACTGTAAGATGGTCAATGTTATTTTGTGCTAAGCGGCAGCTAAATTTTGGGGCAATTTGTTTCACACTAGAACTTAACTAATGCAGATGAAAAGATTTACTATTTCATTAAGAACAACCTCAATGTGCATTTTGATTCATTTGGTAAAGATTCAGCCAAGGTCCCAGAGGCTGAAAAGTAGGACAGGGGATCAGACTGTGGCAGGTGTTGGTACCAAGCTAAGGGATTCCAACCTTAATCTGCAGGCTTATGTATAATAGTAGTGGTACAGTGTGAATCAGTCTTGACAGACACAGAATCGAATTGGTCTTTGGACTAGGAGGTCAATGAAAGTCAAAGATGGAAATTTTTATCTCCTTCAACAGAGATATGGACTTAGAACGCTCTCTCCAGCTGGGCTCCAATTCACCAGAGAAGAAAAATCTACATTATGCTACAAGAGACTCAGAATTCTCCCTCTTCCTTTCTCAACACACAGCTCCCCAGACTCCATGCATCACCCCAAGAGGCAGTCTTATCTGGCTGAACATCCCTCACCTTCTAATCTACTTCTCCTCGATATGACTCCTCTTGTGGGCACAGGTCTCACACACCTACAGGTCTACACAAAGCTCTGCGTATCTGGACTGAAAGAGTTCTGCTAGGAGTGGGGATAACAACAATAAAAGCATAGAGCAGCTTTCACTTCACACAGGTCACACACGGCTCTGGGGTTCTAAGTATATTTGCTCCCCTGTTCCTCAGTAGAACCCTGAGATAGCTGCTATTATCTTCCTTTTACAGAGGAGAGGACTGAGGCACAAATAAGTTAAAGGCTAGTCCAGTAAGTATGGCTAGTAATAGGAAGCAGTGGAATGAACATTCAAATAATGCTTGACACACCCATTCTGATACCTGAATAAGTCCTTCTTATGATTTTGTAAATATATGTCATCATCATCCTTATAACAACGACAAAAAATCTGGTTTACAAAGTCCTCCCACATTACTTTATTTGACCCTTACAAGGAACTTGTGAATTTGATGTTTCTAAATGAACCCGTGAGTTCAGTGTTTATAAATCAGTTCTTTTTCTTTTTTTTTTTAAGCCAAGAGTACTGGGGCTTAGTGACTGACTGGCAGAATTCAGTTTCAAAATCCTTTGCTTTCTGGACTCTATTTTGATTTCCCAGTGACTCCCGTTTGACATTTAAAACACAGAGCACTTTACCATGCATGAAATCATCAGAACCTCAGTGAGGCCATAAATTATTCAAGAACAAGGATCATGTACAACTAGGATGTCTGCTCTTTTGGCTAAACCTTCTGTCCCCACGGTCCCTGCTCTATGAGGGACCATGGCATATTCTCTACCCCAAGGCAGACCTTGACTGCTTCTAAGACACTGACTGCACCTGACCCAAGGGCGGTCCAAATACAGACCATGGTCATTAGTCCAATTAGATTTTCTCTATAGAGAATCTCAATGGGTGGTTTCCATGAAAGAGAAAGTAGTAGATGAAAAGGACTTCTAGTCATAAGTAGGCAGATGAGAGAAAGACAGTGCAAATACGTAGAGGGTGGAGAAGTCAAGTGAAGAGACCAAGGGCTGGAATGATGTTCCTGAGGTCTGCCTCCAACTCAGACCCTGCTCTTCCTGTGGGCCAGCTTTATTATGGCCCCCACCCACCGAGAGAAATGTTGGTTCACCTTCCTTTCCATGAGTATGCATGAATAGTGCATACTCCTGATATGCATTATACCTCCTGATAAATGGGTTGTTCTTCCTTATAACGAACTAGCCAGTTCCTGAATTAATACCCTTTTCAGCATCCAACTTAGCACCAGATATACCCAAGAGGGAAAATGGCTGACAGAGAAACCCATGAACCTGCAGACAAGCCTGCTATGCCCTCTACCCTGAGCTCTGCTGCCCTTTCTGCTTGGAGGACGCCATATGTCCGTGAACTATCTTTTTAAATGACATTTCTTTGGGGATGCTTTCTTGTCACCACATCTCAACCCCCAACCTAGAGTAGCGGATTGGAAAATGAGCTTCCCAAATACTTTGTACATCTAAAATCCCAGCACTATTAGGACTGCTTACTGACATTGCTCTTGTCCCCACTAAACATAGGCTTTGGAAGGGCTGCCATTGCTCAGGTTTGCTCACCGTGTACCTCTAGGCACAGTGTCCCCCACAAAGGATGTGTCTGTGCATGGACTGAATAACCATGGACAGGCTCATCCATAAAAAGTGAACTTCAGGCAGCAAGTGTGGGTGACTCCGCTTCTGAGCACCTTGCTGGCCAATAACTCTTTATATGAGGTTGAAATAAAAAATCCAAACGGCCTCAGGGAAAACGAAGAGGGTTGTTCATGAGCTTTCTGAGTCCTCAGATGCTTTCATTGACCCCTCTTTCTAAGAAGGGCCACATAGCAGCTGGCTGTGTTGAGTGTCCTTGAGGGAGGCTCCAAGCTGCTGCCACTTCTAGCTGTCCAGGCATATAAGGTCACTGTGCTCAAGGTTAACAACCAGAGGTGGTGGCCAGGGTAACAGAGTGGATAGGGCAGCTCCACACTAACACAGGGTCTTTCTCTCCATCCAGCTGCTCCGGCAGGGCCATATCAAAAGGCCTAATTTCTTCATAATTCCAGGATCCACTAAAGTGAATTTAATTATATTTGCAGTTACACTTCAATTACAGTCTTAATTATAAAGCACATACTAGGCATGCTCAGAGCCAAGCAGTTTTAGAAGAGAACCTCACAGTGAAATAGGAAGCTGAGGCACAGGACTATGAGGAGAAAGAGGAAATATACAGAGGGGCCTTGGTCAAATGAAAATCTGTCACACAAGGTGGGGGGGAGGGTTGGCATTAGAAACAGGTTAAAAAAGAGAGAAACACACACAGAACAGATGAGATGGAGGACGTGGCAGAGCCAGGGGCAGGAGAGTCAAAAAGAAAGAGAGAGAGAGAGAGACCGGAGGGAGAGACAGAGGGACAAGATAAACAGAGAGGGAGAAGAGGAAAGAGACCAAAAAACAAACAAACAAAAAAGGAGAATGAGAGACAGAATGGATGAAAGAGGAGACTAGAGATTGAGATGACTAAGAGAATGAAGGACAAAGAGAGATGAAGAGTCAAACAGAGAGAATGAGGGGGAAAGAAGTGAGGTTGCCAAGTTTCTTCCACAGCAGCCCTACCCTGACCCTGCCAGCATCTCCCTTTTAGCACCCTGGTCGATTTCTCCTTGGCTGGCAGGGCTAGGGACAGGCCAGGGAGAAACAAAGCCAGGGCAGGCCCTGCAGCCCAAGGCTTGGAGAGGAATTACAAATCACTTCCTCATTCTGGTTCTGAGAGCAGCTTGAAGGGGAAGTGGGGATGCAAAGAAGATGGTGAGAAAGAACAGCCATCTCTGAAAGGAGGTCACAGGAAATGCTGAGGGGAACGGAGGGAGCCTTTAACAAATGCTTGCTAGTCTGCAGATTCTTTTTGCTAATGACATCATATGAGTATTTCAGCTTAGTTTCTTCTTGATTCACCAAGTGGCTGACACCTACTCCACATTCCCTTCCCGTCCTTATTTCTAAATAGAAACCATCATGGCTGCTAAACTGTGACATGGAATCAAGAGTTCCAAACAGACTGTTTATGCCTATGCACATAATTACATTACAAAGAAAACTGATCTCTTTCCCACATTTAAATTGTGCTGCTGGCATTTTCTAATATTTATTAAAGGCTGGGTTTCTTTTTAATGAGGCTGCAGGACAATACTTTAAATAACCACCTGTACAGATACTGATCAACTCATGCTGGTTGAAGTTCAGGCACTTCTTAATATCTCCCTGTTGAAAGCCACTCAGCTAAATGGTTACCTACCACTGCAGGCTTTAAAAATAGCAATAGAGAGTCACAGGGGACTGAGTTTAAAATGAGATCTTGTTCTATTGGTAGAGATTATTATAAAAAGAACAGTAATTATTAAAATTAAAAAAAAAATTCCCATCTTTTCCACATGATTTACCACTTACTTCCTGCCACTGGGTGGAGTGAGAGAGCTGTATACAGAGATGCAAAGTTAATTTATCAAAATTTGTTCCTTGTTTTCACTACATGGGAGAGACGATAACAGTAATGGACTCTAATTACAGGGCTTTGTTCAAAAGGTGCAGCCCCTCCCCACCACTTAGGCCAGCTTTTTATCACAGGGCTGTGAAGAAAACTTCTCTTTAGTTTTAAAAGTATTATTTTAATAGGAATTCAGCTTTTTCTTAAAAAAAAAAGTTATTACAATTAATACAAGTTATTTTTAATACAATAGTTAGCACTTAGCATATATTAGGTATAATAAATGTTCGTTGGACACATCAGTAGAGGGGTTCATAAGTATCCTATTAGTTGAATCATCACAGCAACCCTAAAGTTGACATTGCTATTCCCCACTCTACAAACAAGGCAACTGAGGCACTGGGGCTTAGGAACTTGCCCAACTTCCCTCAGCAAATCCCAGGCTAGAACCTAGGTTTGTCTGACTATAAAACCACACGACAACCTCGCAGTCTTGGCCTTTTAGTGCTAGAACGAATCTCAGGGCTCCTTTAGGATCAGTCTCTTGTTCTCTCTAGAGGAAACTGAGGTCCAGAGATGTGAGATAATGTACCCAAACAACCAGCAAACCATGACAGGTCTGGTTCTCAGGCTGGTGCAATGGCCTGGGGGACAAACTCAGGCTGCTCCCTCTTTTTGTACCACCTGTGAGCTGAGAATAATTTTTACATTTTTTAATCAGTTGGGAAAAAATCAGAATATTTTGTGATACATGAAAATTACATGAAATTCAAATTTCAGTGCCCATAAATAAAGTTTCAGTGGAACACGGCCAAAGTGATTCATTTACAGATCGTCGATGGCTGCTTTTGTGCTCCAGTGGCAGAGCTGAGGACTTGTGACAGAAACAGCATGGCTCATAAATCCTAAAATACTTCGACCCCTGCTTTGAGTAATTGAGTCTTTTTTTCGTTTTCCCCAGGATATGAGAGGTCAGTGGAAACAAACCAAATTCTATAAAGCAAAAGCTTCCTCCTCAAATGTTCACTGTCCCTGTGCCCTTGATCCTCCTTCATTATTCTTCCGAGTGACAATCAGATAGAGGAGGTCCATTTTCTTGGTGACACGTAAATTTAGAAAGCTTATCACATCTCTTGTGTCTTGTGATTGTATTGTTGGAAATGGAATAATTCATTGAGGATCAGAAGCAAAGTTCCTGCTGCATCCGTGGCCCCTCATTCATCTAAGATGATGGGCATCTTACAGCTAGCACCTTGCAGGAGTCCATCCATATGGAATCACTAGAGTTGTACATAAAACCTCAGATAAAAATGAGAGCTGACAATCACTGAGACAGGGATCATTCTAGGTTATTTTAGAATTCATCTATTCCTTAGAATATCCCTGTGAGGCTGATATATTTTTATTCCCATTTCACAGATGAGGAAGCTGAGATTTAAACTTTGTTTTGGTACTGACTAGCTGAGCAGCCTGGGAAAGTCACTGTAGCTGGATGAGTATCTTACTGAATACTGTGTATCCCTCATGTTTTATAAAAATTGAAGATGACATAAGATAGCCTGTGGGGCTGTATCATACATACCTACTGGCTTCAATGATTTCTTCTCACTTGGTAAGGAAAAAAACAAATGCCCAGGCTGTGGGCATGAGTAGAATTCCTATGATGAAAGCCGGAGGTGGCAGGAAGCTGACTGCCAGATTCTTTATGTTTCCTTGAATGGTGTGTATGTGTTTATGATCACACAAGCAGGTTTAGGATCAGATCTAACATAATGGTTGAGGGCTTGTGACAGATGCCTATGTTCTTGCTCTCAACTGTATGAACTCTCAGACAAGTAACACAGATATTAATGTAAACCAAAGGCTCAGGAGCCTTAATGTTAAACTAGAATGGGAGGAGCCCTCTGGCAAGCAGGATACATTACAGTCTGCACCTGCTCAGGTAAGAATGTTCTAACCAAGAAGGAATGTTCCTTCACCCGAACATCTACCTGCATGTGGACTTCCCTTTCATGCCTTCCTTCAGTACACCTCATGGCTTTCAATCCCTGTATTGACATATTCTAACTTACAGTGATCGCAGGGGTTTTCACAGGTAATTATGGTGGTGTGAGACTTCTGTCTGATATGCTATCTTTGGGACCCCACTGCTGCCTAAGAAGTGACGTGACATGACTGCATCACTGCACATACTCTGAATGTACCTGGGAGAAATCTCTGAGTAGACATCACTGTTAATGTCTTCCTGAAAAGAGGTTAGATTTGGAGAGCTTAATATTGCCTGTCAAATGCTTTGTTGGATCTCAATGAAATCTTCCAAAGCTGAGGATAGAAAGAGATTTAGACATAGGTACCATAGGGAGTTTCCAGAGTTCTAGGTCTTGATGCTAGTCTCATCTCTACATCAAGCAACAAACTATGTCCCACCGTTTGCTTCTGCAAAATAAGATTTACTGTGGCATAACCATGCCCATTCTTTTCTGTATTGTCTGTGCTGCTTCAGCACCATGATGGCACAGCTGAGTCATTGTGACTCAGCTGTATGAACTCAGCTGTATGAATACATGGCTCACAAAGCCTAAAAAAAAATTCTGTTGTTTATAGAAAAAGTCTGCAGATCTTGTGCTACACAATCCAAATTTTTGGCCCTGTACCAGTCTCCTTTGGTGCTTCTCCAGCTTTAAGCTGCCGCTTCCTACTTCTGGTGCACAGGTTGTGATATTTCTAGGGATGAAGATCCCACCTATGATCTCTTTGAATCGACAATGGTCAGTACTTGGCTCAAGTGCCCTTACTCTCCTTACCCACATCAATAATGATCACAGAACTCTTTCTTGCTGACCGGGGCTACAGCCTTGGAATCTTCCTTGGCACAGCACTCCTGGCAGCTACTGCCAATAAATATATAGAAGGTGGCATGACATGAAAGCTATTTGTCATTCCTGTTCTAAAACATTCCATGAGAAAGTTAGTCTCTTGGCTTGGGCAGCTCTGCCTCTGGACATCCTCAAGGTGGTGCACTCTGGGACAGGCTTATAAACAGAGCATGCCTGTCACCTGTAAAACAGCACAGACTGAATCTGCTGTCTTTTCCCTCATAGCTATGCATTTTCTCTCTCTCCCTCTATGATGGCTGATAGAATACGACTTTCAAATGTTACATAAGGAACTGACTGGTCACAGAGAAAATACTCAGGGAGCAGATGATGGTACTGTGAGGTCATAAGTAGGACTCAGGATATGATAGTCCCCATTGCTCCTTATTAAAGTGCCCCATCCCCAGCTTCTGCTCAGGAAATCAACTTGTTTTTGAAGAGACGTCCACTGCCTAGACTGGGGTGGGCACTTGACCAAAAGGCAGTCCACTCCTAACGCAGACTAATGACCTGTGATGTACCTGACAGGGCATTTTCCTTCCACGCAGGGGGCAGTCATTGGCATAATATGCCCCATCTCTTCTCTGACTGACTCCACAGTGGCAGTGGAGGGCTGTATCTGGACAAATGTATGAAAGGAGAAAGCTGGCATGGATGCCCCAGCCCCATCCTCTGGCCTTCCTTCTGCCCTGATGCTCACAGTCAGCCCAGGTCAACCTCTGCCCCCCAGCATTCTGCCCTGGGGTAGGGGAGGGAGGCCCACCCAAGTCCAGCGGTACCCATGACTGGCTGTGGACAGCTGCCTAATTTGGGGGTTAGGCAGACTAATAGCTCACTTTTAGTATACAATAAGTTACCTACTTCCACTTCTCTATCAGGAATGAAGGTGATATTTTTCCTTTGTCCTTTTTCTTATTTCTCACAGTATCAGAACAGGGAAAAATCTGTTTGGTCCCCTCAAGATCCCAATAACATGGTCTGGCTGGATGGGCTATGGACAACAGGAGGAATGGTTATCATGGAAGCTTAAAAGATGGACAGTCTGTGGGATCTGGACTTCTAGAGAGCTGAGGAACCTGGCTGGCCCTAGTGAGAGGCTGAGGGGGTAGAGGCACCAAGAAAGAAAAAGAGGGAGTGAGAAGGTCAGAGTAGGGGGGTTTCCAAGTACATTGCCATTAAAACCTTACGCTAAACATCTGATTTACTGAGGTGGTCAGAGAATTTAAAGTTGTCACATCCATAAAATTGAAAAAAAAAAATGTTGCATAAAACAGAGGCCATCTTCCTTAAAGGAGCCCTAGTCCTGTAATTACACTGACTGCTTCCTTGAAGTGCAGGAGGCTTTCACTTGTGCAAGGCAGCAGGTGTCCAGCATGATCTAAAGTTCAGTTAGTTACACAAACTACCAAGGGGTAAAATGAGAGTTCAAATTGCCAAATACAGTAGACTCTTTGTCTGGAAACTTAAATATTAGATCACAAAAAGCTTTAACTAGCCTAATACTTTAGGTAGGTCCTGTGAGACTTGGTCTAAGGTTTGATAGTGGCAAAGTTTAAGCATTTAGAAGTGTTTATCGATTGAGACAATGAGAGGATTTAAGCCTTGTTGACAGAACAGGATTGTCTCCAATGGCTCGTTTTGTTTAACCTGGTGATGATGAATTAAACATGATGGAAGAGACACAGGGAGAAGATGCTAGCGATAAAAAGGAGGAGAGGAGACGGATGTCAACGTGAAGTGAAAATGGTCCCAGTGAAGAAGCACCCACAGGCGACACTGAAGGAGGGAGGAGACGAAGAGAGTGAGGCAGAAAGTCAGGTGAGGAATGGGGCGTGCAGAAAATGGAAATTGGAAGAGTAGGGACAGAAGAAAAATGAGAATCAAACAAGAGAGGAAGAGAGACATGCCCTGACAGAAAACATCAGAACCCTCATCCAGGAGCCGTGCTCCCAATGACAGCCACATGAGAACTGAAACGCGGCAAGAAGGGAAGATGTACTCGGGGAGGCTGGGGTGCAGGTGAGGACCAGACCCATCTCATCTTGCAGGGAGCAGGACTGAGAAAAGAAGAGAAGAAAACTTAGTAGAGAGCACAGTAGGAAAATGCAAGAAGGCAGAGGCCAGCAGTGCTATCAAACACAGAGCCAGACGCCAGTCCTGCTGGGCATCTGCACTTACTCTGCCCAGGATGGTGCCGCCACTCAGCTGGGCATCCCTTAGTCTCTGCAGTCTCAGAGTATAAGCAGCAAGCCTAGAGCACAAACCTTCGGAATGAAAACTTTTCCAAGCTAGTTGCTCATAGTCAATCTGCCATAGCTGACTTTCTGATGGGAGCCACAAAGACAATCACACTCTCTTCTCCAGGTCTCATATCCTAGCATAACTGAAGCCTTGATGAGTGGACGACTGCCAAGTAGATGGACACAGCTGAAGGCTCGGTGGCTGTCTCTTAATGCTTCAGTGCTCAGGGTTTCTTTTCCCCTTAAGCAGACCAAAGCACTGCACAACAATTTCCCTGTGTCCATGCTAAGAAGGACATTTGATGTGCATACCTCTGGCTGTGGGTCCAATCTGTCAGTATTTCAGGAAGGCTTATCAAGAAAGTGTTAATAAGAGAAACAGAAGACAAAGTTTCTGACTCAGGGATGTTTACATTCTCAATAACTTTAGAAAGTTTACGGAACATTAGTGAGATTGGAAGGATAAGAAGGGACATCACAAGGGATTCCTGTTTCTAAAGACATTTGGCAAAAGAAAAGTTAAGATGTTTATGTTGCTTAAACAAAATTTTGGTACTGAGTGGAAAAACTAAATTGAGATTTGGCTATGAGAAGCAGAATCCAATCTATAGATTGTCTAGACTCATTATTACTTCCTTATGAACTTAACTTTGAATTATAATGAACACCTGTGAGAAAAGTAAATTCTACTTCAGGCATATCTGAGACACAGAAGTTAGCTGCAGATTGAAGTGGGATAGTAAGAAAGAAAACTGAATTCTGAAAAAAAAAAAAAACTCCTCTGAAGGTTTTAGCAGATTCTGATCCAGCACCATAAAACTTCCCATGTGAAATACAGAGCCTTGGCTAAAACACATCTGCATGCTGAACACACCAAGTTGTCAATAAATGTCTGTACATTTCTCGGTAGGATCACAGGTTGGGCTAAACTAACCACCTAGGTAATTTCTGTGCCAAGTCTGTATACATTTCGAAAACGAAGGAAAAAATAAAACTCATTTCATTTGTTCTTTATTCATGTCAGGAACAGTGTCTATAAAAGCTAAACTCCCTGCAAAAGTGTGCTTGTTCAATTTACCCAAGAGTCTTTTAAATAAAAATAATCTTATATCTCAGTTGATAAAGTCTATTCTGATAAGGCAGGTAAATACATGCAATTATAAAGTCACCAAATTTTCAGAGAGTAATTCTTTCCTTATCCACTGGTAAAATAGCCTGTAATTATTATACAGCTGAGAACAAAGATTTGTCCACAAAATCCCACTAAATAAAGCCTGATTTGATTGAATAAAACTTTTCACATCTGGACATTTCTAATACACCATGTGTGGCAGCATCTTTAAAATGTGGACCCACAAACTGGTGAGACTTATGGCAAGGAACTCAGCTCTTCTGAATAGTCATGTAACAGCCAAGAGAGGCCACCTTCTTTGTTTATAGGAAATAGATACTGAGCTAGTAATGAATCACATCAGGCTTTCAAATTACCTCTTATGTGGATCATTAAAAACCTCACATTTGTTCAGACTCTACAGCTATGTGTCAAAGTATCTTCAGTTCAGTCAGTTGCTCAGTTGTGTCTGACCCTTTGAGAACCCATGAATCGTAGCACACAAGGCCTCCCTGTCCATCACCAACTCCCGGAGTTCACTCAGACTCACGTCCATCGAGTCAGTGATGCCATCCAGCCATCTCATCCTCTGTTGTCCCCTTCTCTTCCTGCCCCAATCCCTCCCAGCATCAGAGTCTTTTCCAATGAGTCAACTCTTCACATGAGGTGGCCAAAGTACTAGAGTTTCAGCTTCAGCATCATTCCCTCCAAAGAAATCCCAGGGCTGATCTCCTTCACAATGGACTGGTTGGATCTCCTTGCAGTCCAAGGGACTCTCAAGAGTCTTCTCCAACACCACAGTTCAAAAGCATCAATTCTTTGGCGCTCAGCTTTCTTCACAGTCCATACATGACCACAGGAAAAACCATAGCCTTGACTAGACGGACCTTTGTTGGCAAAGTAATGTCTCTGCTTTTCAATATGCTATCTAGGTTGGTCATAACTTTCCTCCAAGGAGTAAGCGTCTTTTAATTTCATGGCTGCAGTCACCATCTGCAGTGATTTTGGAGCCCCCAAAAATAAAGTCTGACACTGTTTCCACTGTTTCCCCATCTATTTCCCATGAAGTGGTGGGACCGGATGCCATGATCTTCGTTTTCTGAATGTTGAGCTTTAAGCCAACTTTTTCACTCTCCTCTTTCACCTTCATCAAGAGGCTTTTGAGTTCCTCTTCACTTTCTGCCATAAGGGTGGTGTCATCTGCATATCTGAGGTTACTGATATTTCTCCCGGCAATCTTGATTCCAGCTTGTGCTTCTTCCAGCCCAGCATTTCTCACAACGTACTCTGCATAGAAGTTAAATAAGGAGGGTGACAATATACAGCCTTGACATACTCCTTTTCCTATTTGGAACCAGTCTGTTGTTCCATGTCCAGTTCTACCTGTTGCTTCCTGACCTGCATACAGGCTTCTCAAGAGGCAGGTCAGGTGGTCTGGTATTCCCATCTCCTGAAGAATTTTCCACAGTTTATTGTGGTCCACACAGTCAAAGGCTTTGGCATAGTCAGTAAAGCAGAAATAGATGTTTTTCTGGAACTTTCTTCCTTTTTCCATGATCCAGTGGATGTTGGCAATTTGATCCCTGGTTCCTCTGCCTTTTCTAAAACCAGCTTGAACATCTGGAAGTTCACAGTTCATGTTTTGCTGAAGCCTGGCTTGGAGAATTTTGAGCATTACTTTACTAGCGTGTGAGATGAGTGCAATTGTGCGGTAGTTTGAGCATTCTTTGGCATTGCCTTTCTTTGGGATTAGAATGAAAATGACCTTTTCCAGTCCTGTGGCCACTGCTGAGTTTTCCAAATTTGCTGGCATATTGAGTGCAGCACTTTCACAGCATCATCTTTCAGGATTTGAAATAGCTCAACTGAAATTCCATCACCTCCAATAGCTTTGTTCATGGAGATTTCAAAGTATCTTAGAAAGAAGCTAATAAGGATTAGCAATATTTTTTTTATTATTGTAATTCAGACTCTGGTAAGGTTTTTCTATCACACTTCACTTTCATGTGTCATCGCTTGGTTTTTCATAATATGCTGGGATGGTGGACACCCATTTCTCATTTCACTTTTACTAACTAGGCAGACAATGGTGGGTGTTCTGAGAATGTGAACCAATTTTAGGACTAATACAAAAAACGTTATTTTTGAAGTTTATCTCAGCTAAAACAAAGTATGGTGTCAAGTTAAACAAAAACTATCAGTAGACTTGTTCAAAATGTTTCTGCTTCTTTGTACCACTTTGCCTTTCTCTGTCACCAGAGACAAAGAAAAGTTTGCTATGTTTAAAAAAACAGAAGGATCCAAATGATACTCTAAGGTTAGATAATACATAACTGAATACAGAGAGATTTGTGAGAGGTGCAGAATTTGTTTTAACCAACAGGAAAGCAAATGAAAACATTTATATTGAGTCTAAGAGAAATTCCTGAGAGGGCTCTGTCGTTAGCAACTTCTTCCCCACTAAAAGTACTGAGAACAAGACTTTTTTCGACCAAAGATTTGGGATTTTGATTGGTTTATCATTTTAACTGAGCTGTGCTATTGGGGAATAATTCCCAATGCCCTGAGTCCTGAGTATGGTTTACAGGGCCCTTCAAAATGGAGGTGACTTGTTCACTTGTCCGTCATACTTCTCTTTGGATCTTCCCCTGTACTACCACATCTCTGTCACCACACAGATTCCATCTGATATTACAGCTTCATCTCAAATAAAGGATGTTCAGTTCAGTTCAGTTCAGTTGCTCAGTCATGTCCAACTCTTTGTGACCCCATGGACTGCAGCATGCCAGGCCTCCCTGTCCATCACCAACTCCCAGAGTTTACTCAAACTCATGTCCATTGAGTCAGTGATGCCATTCAACCATCTCATCCTCTGTCATCCCTTTCTCCTCCCACCTTCAATCATTCCCAGCATCAGGGTCTTTTCAAATGAGTCAGTTCTTCACATCAGGTGGCCAAAGTATTGGAGTTTCAGCTTCAGCATCAGTCCCTCCAATGATATTCAGGACTGATTTCCTTTAGAATGGACTGGTTGGATCTCCTTGCTGTCTAATGGACTCTCAAGATTCTTCTCCAAGCACCAATTCTTTGACGTTCAGCTTTCTTTATAGTCCAACTCTCACATCCGAACATGACTACTAGAAAACCATAGCTTTTAGTAGACGGACCTTTGTTGGCAAAGTAATGTCTCTGCTTTTTAATATGCTGTCTAGGTTGGTCATAACTTTTCGTCCAAGGAGCAAGCATCTTTTAATTTCTTGGCTCTAATCACCACGTGCAGTAATTCTGGAGCCCCCCAAAATAAAGTCTCTGTTTCCACTGTTTCCCTATCTATTTGCCATGAAGTGATGGGACCGGATGCCATGATCTTAGTTTTCTGAATGTTGAGTTTTAAGCCAGCTTTTTCACTCTCCTCTTTCAATTTCATTAAGAGGCTCTTTAGTTCCTCTTCACTTTCTGCCATAAGGGTAGTGTCATCTGCATATCTGAGGTTATTGATATTTCTCCTGGCAATCCTGATTCCAGCTTGTGCTTTATCCAGTCCAGCATTTCTCATGATGTACTCTGCACAGAAGTTAAATAAGCAGGGTGACAATATACAGCCTTGACCTACTCTTTTTCCTATTTGGAACCAGTCTGTTGTTCTATGTCCAGTTCTAACTGTTGTTTCTTTTCCTGCATACAGATTTCTCAGGAGGCAGGTCAGGTGGTCTGGTATTCCCATCTCTTTAGGAATTTTCCAGTTTGTTGTGATCCACACAAAGACTTTCGCATAGTCAATGAAATAGATTTTTTTTTTTTTTTTAATTCTCTTGCCTTTTCTACGATCCAACAGATGTTGGCAATTTGATCTCTGGTTCCTCTGCCTTTTCTAAATCCAGGTTGAACATGGAAGTTCATGGTTCACACACTGTTAAAGCCTGGCTTGGAGAATTTTGAGTTACTTTGCTGGCATGTGAGATGAGTGCAACTGTCCTGTAGTTTGAGCAAATAAAGGATGACTACACCCTAATGTCATCCTCTCCCAGTCTTTCTATCTAGTTTCCACTTCTGACTTTCCTAAGTCCATTAACTGTGCCATTTCTGGTCACAGATTTAAACCTTAGGGCCCCACTTTCTCTCATCTCTTTTTCTAGTTCTGTTCTTGTTCCTATTCAATTTTACCTCTATCTGGCAAATTTGCTTGGGTTTTAGATTCTACCTAACACTGTAAATTCTGGCTACTAACTTAATTGTCCCACTCAGTTCTTTTCATTCATAACATGCTGCTACAAAGACACTGCTTTCTCCAGGAGAGCCTACCGATCTACTTTGGTTCTGGCTTTCAGTTTCTGCCACTGTTATGATCCCAGTACCAACTCCCAAATATGTAATAGATCTAACAACTTGCTTCTGGTCCTTAACAAATTTCCTCCTCCTTCCTTCTTTTCAAAGATTCAAAGCTTAGTTACTTCCACGTTCAGCTTGAAAATCCTCCTTTTATAACATGTCACTGCTAATTTATATCTGTAAATGTACCATAATTACAGTAGTCAATATTAAGTTTTTTTAAAAAAAGGATATGTCATATTCAATATTCTTTGATAAACCATAATGGAAAAGAATATGAAAAAGTACATATATATGGTAAAAATTAACACAACATTCTAAATCAACTATATTTCAAAAAACAAAATACAAGGTATGATAATGAATGTGGGCTAAGCTAAAACAGGCTCAACTTAAAGCACACACACTTTAGTCCCTTAGCATAAACAGCACAGAGCTTGGTTTGTATCTGGCTGTCTTTATGGATAATACGATCACCAATTTCTGTATTTTGTTATCTATGATCAGAGCCAAGACAGCAAACTATGACGATGAAATGAGGGGACTGGCAGAAAATGTCACCCTCCACATTTGTAGGCTACCTGTATTTGGGGCCCAGTACCCTCTTCAAGCTCATCTTCAGTTCCCCATGATATGGTGGACATTCTTAAGTGTTAGTCAGTCAGTCGTGTCCAGCTCTTTGTGACCCCATGTACTTGTACCCCACCCTCCAGGATCCTCTGTCCACGGGATTTTCCAGGCAAGAATACTGGAGTGGGCTGCCATTGCTGCTGCTGCTAAGTCACTTCAGTCAGCAGCCCACCAGGCTCCCCCGTCCCTGGGATTCTCCAGGCAAGAACACTGGAGTGGGTTGCCATTTCCTTCTCCAGTGCATGAAAGTGAAAAGTGAAAGTGAAGTCGCTCAGTCGTGTCCGACCCTCAGCGACCCCATGGACTGCAACTACCAGGCTCCTCCGTCCATGGGACTCTCCAGGCAGGAGTACTGGAGTGGGGGCCATTGCCTTCTGCGGGGTTGCCATTAGGTATGAACATTTCCAAAAGCCAGGCTGGTGATTTTGTGAGATGCCTCAAAAGCTACTGCTATTAATATAGAAGCAGATTTTCTTAGGGCAAACAATGGTTTATGTTTTATATATATATTAGCTTGCACTGTTAATTTTACTTTTTGTTTTATTTCCCCGGTTATCTAGTAACCGACATCATTTCTTATAGGTCTAAGCACACTCCTTAATGTCTAAAGCTCAATGGCTTATACACAGTACTTATAATATTACTTAATTAATTTAAAAACCACAAGCATATACCTTGGTAATGTTTTAATTTAAAAGATATAAATCTAAAAAAGAAAAAAATACAAATCTGATGGTCTAACAGACTTAAGACATTTCAAACCCTGAATTGCTCATGGAGACCTGCTCCCCTTTAAGAATACATTAAGAGCTGACTTTTAGAATTTGAGGCTCACTGGCCATTTTGACCCTGAAAATAGTTTGAGATCAACATTTTAATCTGAGTTATAAATACACTGATGAACACACTAATTACCTAATGAATTTTCACTGCAGCCTTGCCAATCATTTCAATCATTATCCTTTCACTGAAATTATTTTTATTGGGATCAATCATGTCACATTTACATTTGTAAGAACTTTTAATTCAATTATATGTTTTAATGTCCATATTAAACTTTTCCAACTGGAGCCCCTGCTATTTTAATTTTTCCTTTGTGATAATTATTTCTGTCAAGTCCATATGGTGTACATCTAAGTTTGTGAGGTAGAGAATCTCAAGGAGGTAGAGGGTAAGAGAAGAAAGAGACACAAAGAAAGAAGCAAGCAGAGAAAAATGGACTGCAGCTGTTCTGGAGGTTAGACTTCAAAAGAAAACAGTGCTACACAGTTAGTGTCAAATTATCCCTGGACTTTATCTTGAGAAGAAGAAAGTCTCTAAGGAATTATAGCACCAGAATGGTGAATGGAAAAATTAAACTGTCCCCAAAATGATACTCCTGAAGTCTGCTTGATCATTGTAATGTGAATTTGTTGACGATGTGGATGGGACTTTTGCATAATTTTCACATCAAACTGTCTGTTTCTGCTTCTCCACTACAGTGCTTCTCAAAGTGTAGTTTACAGAACCCTGGGCGAGGTCCGTGATGTAAGAACTATTTTTAAAGTAGTAATAATATTTCTCTGTTGGCATCTGCCCTGATGAAGCAAAAGTAACTGGTGGATAAAACTGCTGTCATGTTAGTAAGGATCAAGCAGCACTGATGTGTACTAGTATTCATTTTATTTTTCACCACCTCACATTCACAAGGAAAAGTTTGCACTTTCAAGTAAGAACGTCCTTAATGAAAAAAATAGTAATTAAGTTTCAACTCTTGAGTACACATCTTTCTAATATTCTGTGTGATCAAATGGGCAGTATACAAAAAGCACTCAGCTGTACACCGAACTACAATGAAAAGCATGTTATAATTGTTTGAGTAGCAAGCTAAAACCCCACTCTTCCATGGAATACTATTTTTTCTTGGAATAACAAAGAACATACTACACTTGTTCAGTCTTAGATATCTGGTAGACATTGTCCCCAAAATGGGTGAATTAAGACTGTTACTGCAAGGAAAACAGTTTACCATCCTGTGGATACTGAGAAAAATTTGTATTTTCAAATGAAAATTAGAATTCTGGAAAATTTGCACCTACCACCTTGACAACTTCTCAATACTTAGAAGCTTTACTGATAATGGTGTGATAGTAACAGATGTGAATTTTTTGATACTATATGTTGAAATGTGGTAACCTTTGGAAGATCTGAACAATCCAAAATTTTCCAAAAGATCAATAAATCACACATGTGTAAAATCCACTTACTGTCTAAGACAGACCAATGGATTTTAACGTAACAGAGTATAAAAAGTGCATTGAAATAGTGCATAAAACTAACCTTTAATAAAGAAACTATTACTTATAGATTTTAGTGTAGCAACAAGGATTAATGTTCAGAATTATACAAAATGATTATTAAAAAATGCTCAATTTTCCAGATATATGACTCCAGATTTTATTCATATACTTCTACCAAAACAGCATACTGCAAAGGTTCTGATACAGAAGCAATTATTAAGCTAGATATTAAAGGGATTTGTAAAACCATAAAGCGATGCTGCTATTATTAAATTTAAAAGATATAGTTATTCTTCATAACTATATAGTATATATATTTACATATAAAATATATAATATAAAAATTAAATTATTACTTAAAAATAAGTATTTAAAAATTTCTAAGTGGTTATTTTTATTACTAAATTATTAACCAATTAAGTAAATTAATAAATATTAACAGATATAACCCAAAATAAATAAGAGGTCTTTGGGTTTCTCAATTTTAACAAGTAAGGAAGTCCTTAGATGAAAAAGTTTGAGAACCTGTGCTGTCGCATGATGAAAAATTCTTGGAGCAGCATTTCTCAGAGTGTTTTTCCCAGAACACCAACTCACGATATGATTCATAATAAAGGAGTTCCACTCTAGAATATGTTTGGAAAATTTGGAGACTTATAACATATGCTATTCTTGGAGAGTTGCAAACCAGATTAGAAGTTCAGAGAGGTACTGCTGTACTGCATTTGTGTCATCTTATGTAACCCAGTGTTTCCGTATATTGACTCAGGAAGTCTGTGAATGCAGAACATGCTGGTCACCTGATCCTGAAGAAGGATGTACTGGCACTGTGGACATCTGTGGTAACTTACCTTCAAGCCGGACCACCAGTGGCACCTTGAGCTCCAGCTCCCGGCAGGCTTTGGTGATCCCATTGGCAATGATGGCACAGTTGACAATTCCACCAAAAATATTGACTAGGATGGCTTCAACCTGAAATCGAAATAGGAAGGTGCTCATCAAAATGCTGACAGTCAACATTCCCTCAAGTAACTGGCTAAATAACAAAAGTAATTAAATAATGCTCTCTTAAAAAAAAAAAACACACACAATAAAAAGACCAAGATGTTAAGAAAGTTAAAATTTAATACTTAATAAATATCACTAAATAACATTACCATATTAGCCCAAATTATCTTATCAATCACTTCTCTGAATTCAAAATGAATAAGCCACTTATTTCTTATATACTATCTTCTGCTTTGTCATATATTGCTGTCTGGTACTGTTATTTTATAAGTAGGGTCATTTAAAATTTCATGTACTTACATTTTTCCTCGTTATAGTTTATACTTGAATTTTTACCTGTCATGGTACCTTTTAAATATTTCAAAACTAGTGACATTATTTGTTTTATTTTAATAGGTAAAAATTCAAATGTTTTCTATGCCTCCTTAATACTTCTTTGATATGCCAGAAGTATATATTAATACTTAAAATTCATAGGTAGCTTAATAATCTTAGATAATGACCTTTTTAATTAAAAACAGACCCAATAAAGAGATACAAGTTTACATTACAAGTAAGGATATAACAAAAGTCATGCTACTGACTAGAATTTTTCTGAAATGTAAATTTAAACCCATCATGTTAACCTGTTTGTACATGTTCCATATTCAAAGGCACGTGGGCCACCCCCCCAAAAAAAAATTGTACTTGCCTTGACTTGATAAATAGGTTTAAGAAAATCCTGTATAATTAACATGAAGAACAAGATAATGAAGAGAATTCATTGCCTAGATTAATTGATAACACCCACAGATAATGGCTATTCATCAAGCTGGAGGCATCAAAATTCCAACAATGGAGTGACAATTAAATTCCGCCACACTAATTGCAAAGCATATATGTGTGTGCTGCATACCATTTTTAAATTCCATTTATTCCAATATGCTAAATTAACTACACAAAACATATGAGAAAAGAACACCTTACATTTGTTCAGCACTTACCTGCTTTAAAAGTGCCATTACATGAACTCTCATTTTTAATTTTGATACTCGCAGTATGTACAGTAAGTACAGTGAGGATTAACCCTCTATACCAGATAAAGCCATTCAGAAAACCCACACAATGTGTCCCAATGTTACACAGCTAACAAGCAGCAGAGGTGAGGCTCCAAGTCAGCTTCTAGATAGCCTGTGGATACTTCATTCACGCCAGCTCCTAGAGCTAGAATCTTGGGCAAGGGACATACACTATCTAGAATACGGCTTTCTCATCTATGAAATGGGAATAACAGTACCTAGTCCATAAAGTTATTGAAAGGCCTAAATGAGAAAAGACACATGACATGCTTATTACATGCCTGTAAGGTACTTTATGGGACCTCCCGGGTGGCCCAGTGGTTAAAAATCTACCTGTGGTACTAGAAACACAGAAGACACAGGTTCAATTCTTAGGTTGGGAAGATCCCCTGGAGGGCACGGCAACCCACTCCACTATTCTTGCCTGGGGAATCCCATGGACAGAGGAGCCTGGCAGGTTATGGTCTATAGGGTCGCAATGAGTCGGACATGAAGCGACTGGAATGCAAGGTTATTTATGGGTATTTATACATGCATTTACTGACATAAGCAACGGTGAAAGTGGACAGGTTACCCAGACAGCATGTACAAGAAGGAAACCTTTCAGCAGACTACAGCTATGTTGAATTTGAATGTAATAGAAAAATGAACTTATTACAGTTTAGCAAAAAGGTACTGTTTTAAGAATAAAATAAATGAGCAATATTTTTCAAACCAATTAGGAGATTGGGGCTACTCCCAAAAAAGAAATCTCCCATTACTATTCACAGCAGGCTGACTGGTAAGCAGAAGCTTGCCTGCTAATGATGGCTATTAAATGCTGTTAGTATTGAGGCTTGGTATAGCAGTTGTTTCCAAATAGCTGTGGGATGGAGAGAAGTTTGCCAGAACAATGGAAGAAAAATACACTTAAGAGCAATAATGACTCCACAGGGTCCAAGAGAGAAACTCAGGAACAGCTGAGGCTTACTCAGTTTCTGTAGAAGAACTAAGCTTTCTAGTAAAGTACACACTGGCCCATGTACATCTCTGCCATGGTCCAACTTGTACATTTCTTTAAGGATGAGTTCAGATGTCAACAAATTCTCAGTGAAGCTTTTCTCTATCATCAAGTTACGGTGAATTATTGTTCAATCCATCTAAAACCGTATAATCATTCTAGAGAGTAGTCACACCACATACCACGAACATACATAAAGTCATCCGCAGTGGCAGGAGTGGGGGACTAGAGGCAGGAAGATGCCTCTGGCCCTGGGATTCAGTTCTACTCAGTAGATATATACCCTGGAGTCAGTATCAGATATGAGCTGTGACACTGCTATTGCCTCATACAGTATAAGTTCCTTTGAACCTTTCACGTCAGTCTCTCATTGTGTTTAATTAGCATCTGACAAATAAAAACAGATACTCTTCATACAACAAGTTGTACCTAAAAGTGAGTCAACCACTTCCACCAGTATTGAACCCTCAGAAAAGTCCTCTTTTCAAAGGTGGGGAAATAGGTGGCTTTGTTGGGTGTGCTGAAAGAAGAACAGCTGTTCTCAAGTGTAGTATATCCACCCCGCATCTCCATGCCCTAGGCACAACATTCAGGGAAGGCCGCCTCTGTGCTCCTCTACAACAAGAGTTTGTTTTTGTTTGTTTTTTAATAAGGAGCTAATGTAATCCATGAAATAGTGCAATCACCTAATAAATAATAGCTTAAAGACTGGAATAAATTAAATTAATTTCAATAAACACTTAATGGTCATCTCCCTTATATTAGACACAACAGAGTTAAGTCCTTGGGATATGGAGATGAGTAAGGTGTCATCACTGTACTCAAAGAACAAAGACAAGTTTGAGAGTCAGACTAGTAAACTGTCAACTGCAGTCCTGGCTCCATAGTCTCACAGAGCTAAGACCAGGGGACGACCAGTGGTGCAGACTATTGTAGCAAGAGGGGCCTTCTGGAAGACGTGATATTCCAGGTAACAAAGAAAAAGAGAGAGCAGGAACTCAGGTAACAGAGGGCAGCCAGAGCTGTTACACAACTTGGTTCACTCAGGACCTACAGGCTGAATGGGGAAATAACCTGAGAAAATGCAGGTGAGGTAGACTGGAAGGCACCAGAGACCAGGGATAGGAACTTGGTTCTCTTGGCTTATTCCTTTCTTTCCCAGAGCTGGGTGAAGACAAGCCTTGAAAGTCTCCCTTGGGGTAAAAAGGGGAGTGATAGGAAAGAGAGAAGAGTGAGTATGTGAGCAAATGTGAGATGAGAAATATAGAGCAATCATGTGAGAGCATGAGAGACACTAAGAAAGACATCCAGTGAGAGAGAGAGCATGACAGAGTGTCTATGTGAGAGACAGAGAAGGAGAGAAAGAATATGAGTGATACTAACAAAGAAGTTAAGATTTTTACAAGAAGAACAGCAAGACACAGAAGTGAACAGGCCTCTTAGCTCAGGGACACAGGGTTGTTTGGGAAACAAGGTGTACCATGGGCACCACGATGAAATCACCACAAGGGTGATGGAAAGACCCCACACCACCAGAGATGATGTGGTCGTCTCCTCCTACAAACTAATCTTCTGTAGTCAAGCACTTTAATGGAAATCTGATTTAAGCTTTCACTTTGGGCTGATTTCTACCATAATCTGCAATCTCAAACTGAGAATGAAATTAAGACAGTTTGAAAATGAAAGCCTTGTGACATCATCATTATTATTATTTGGCATTTATAAAGCATGTCAAATCTGCAATGTGTGCCTCACGTGTTCATTTATTATAACCTCTAACTGCTGCTCCATGACAATACCAATAGAAACTTTTAATAGTCTTTTTTCCCCTCTGGCAAAGGGAATGTTTTTAAAAGTTGGCACTGGGCCTTTTCATGAATTCCAAACTCTCCCAGAGATTCCTAAGTGCTTTCAGAAGTAGGCTTTTCTAAATTCTCGGGTGAGGATTACAAGGGTTGCTATTTACTGTTTCATGAAAGTAAAGATCATCTAGCGAGGAGGTTATGGTGTCAGATAACCGCACAGGTCCCTGGACCACAGACAGCCACTCCCAATGAGGGGTCTGTAGCAGCTGTTGGCTGCTGTGCAGGTGGCCAGGCAGTGCAAATGCAGGTTTTTCAAATGTTTGTGTGTGTTTGGCTTTGCAAAATACACTCCAGCTGCAGATTTCAATACACAATTAAAGGTAAAGAATGAACTTCAAAAGAAGAAAAGCTACAGCTTTGGCATTTAACAAGTTCTTTTCAAGCTGAAACAAACAAAAATCACAAATAAAACCCTTTTAGGGGGATGTAATCACCTTGAGAATTGAACACTGGGGCTTCCCTGGTGGCTCAGTGGTGAAGAATCCGCCTGCCAACATAGGAGATGCAGGTTCAATCCCTGTGTCAGGAAGATCCCCTGGAGAAGGAAATGGCAACCCAGTGCAGTATTTTTGCCTAGGAAATCTCATAGACAGAGAAGCCTGGTAGTAGCAGCAGCTACTAAGGAGTCACAGTGTCAATGAGGCTCTTTCTCACCATATCACATGCAGAGCTGTCTGAAACACCTGGGTGATCTTAGGGGCACTGCTGACATATACCAGGGGTTAGCACACTTGTTCTCGTAAGAACTAGTATGGTGTGTGCGCTCAGTCATGTCTGACTCTTTGAGACCCCATGGACTACAGCCCACCAGGCTCCTCTGTCCATGGAATTTCCAGGAAAGAATACTGGAGTGGGCTGCCATTTTCTTATCCAGGGGATCTTCCCAAGTCAGAGATCAAACCTGTGTCTCCTGCACTGGCAGGTGGATTCTTTACATACACTATGGACACCTGAGATAAGGGCTGCTGCTGCTGCTAAGTCACTTCAGTCGTGTCAGACTCTGTGCGACCCCATAGATGGCCTCCCATCAGGCTCCCCGGTCCCTGGGATTCTCCAGGCAAGAACACTGGAGTGGGTTGCCATTTCCTTCTCCAATGCATGAAAGTGAAAAGTGAAAGTGAAGTTGCTCAGTCGTGTCTGACTCTTAGCGACCTCATGGACTGCAGCCTACCAGGCTCCTCTGTCCATGGGATTTTCCAGGCAAGAATGCTGGAGTGGGGCGCCATTGCCTTCTCCGGGGATAAGGGCTAGTTAGGCTAGTTAGTAAATATTTTAGGCTTTGCGGGCCAGTTTCTGTTTCAGTTACTCAAGTCTGCTGTTGTAGCATTAAAGCAGTCCTAGAGAATATGTAAATAAATAAGCAGACTATGTTTCCATAAAACTTTAATTCACAAAAAATAAGTGGGAGGCCAGATTTGGCCCATGGGTCATAGTTTGCCATCCCTTGACACAGACACAATTTGATTGATGGTTATTTTCAGATTCACGGCAACCACCTCTCCTTTTCTTTTTTTTAATCATATTGTATTTCTCTCAGAGTGACTTTTCAGAGTTTAAGATCTCTTCCTTTGCTGGACCATTTTCTTGCTCTCATCAACAGCATTAATGCATCTAGGCTGTTCAGTTCAGTTGCTCAGTCGTGTCCGACTCTTTGCAACCCCATGAATTGCAGCACGCCAGGCCTCCCTGTCCATCACCAACTCCCGGAGTTTACCCGAACTCATGTCCATCGAGTTGGTGATGCCATCGAGCCATCTCATCCTCTGTCGTCCTCTTCTCCTCCTGCCCCCAATCCCTCCCAACATCCGGGTCTTTTCCAATGAGTCAACTCTTCACATGAGGTGGCCAAAGTACTGGAGTTTCAGCTTCAGCATCATTCCCTCCAAAGAAATCCCAGGGCTGATCTCCTTCACAATGGACTGGTTGGATCTCCTTGCAGTCCAAGGGACTCGAAAGAGTCTTCTCCAACACCACAGTTCAAAAGCATCAATTCTTTGGCGCTCAGCTTTCTTCACAGTCCAACTCTCACATCCATACATGACCACTGGAAAAACCATAGCCTTGACTAGACGGACCTTTGTTGGCAAAGTAATGTCTCTGCTTTTTAATATGCTATCTAGGCTGTAGCAATGGCTAATTAAATAAATGTATCCACTCCAACATCAATAGCACTCATCTGAAACAAGCTTGTACCTTTAACAAGTTCATAAAATGAACTGAATGCCTTTGTTCTTTTTGTCTTCCTGACATTGGCTAGAAGCAAACAAACAGAAAGACTTCAGCAATAAGCCATTCATTTTGCAATGATTATTGCAGACACTTAAAAACTATACTGCATTTAGAACACACTGTAGTGTATACATTAAGCACAGTAAGCACCACTACTGGGTTCCCTCTGCTTCTTCCAGTTCACACTGCTAATTCAGTCCCAGTGCAGTAGGCACTGCTGATAAAAATCAAGCAAGCGTGTTTACATTAGAGAAGATAAGGACTTTCTTTTAATCACAACTTGTTTTAATTCTGAATGTTGTTGCTCTGGTTTAAGCATCTGTTTTTCTCGAACTGTTTTTCTCTTTTTTTCTTGTTGTTTTTATTTTCCTGCTGAATTCTAATCATGTCTTCTAATCCATTGGCAGCCAAAGAAGGAAAATAAATGATGAAGGAAATTAGATGCAGCTTGGATAATTGATGTTTGTATGCCTGGCTTTAATAAAAACACTCTGCTAAATTAGAGAGGAGTCTAAATGGATTCAGTCAATAGGGAAGTGATTCAGGTGAGGCATGCAATCCTGGGATTTGTTGTAATCTTAGAAATAAGCTAACAGATCAGTTCAGTTGGGACCAGATCTGCCTTTTGCTGAAATCTGAGTGAGCTTCCACAGCTTGCTATTTTACTTTTGATTTGTTCCTGAAGTTTGACATTATTTTGTTTTGTACAAAATCAAGCTCTAGGATCCTTGGGTTAAATAAAGTAAATGATTCCAAACTTATACATGACATGAGAACAACAGTATTTCTTGACAAACGCCCACCCACTCTGCCCTTTTAGTTTCTTCTAAGGAAGAAATACTATTAGTGAGTAAACAATCAGCCTGAAGAGCTCAGAATTTAAAGTAAACATTTCAATCCCAAACAACATTTCAGCATTTTTAAGTGATCAAGATAAATATCTGACCATTCTCGCCCACAATTTTGGAGTATCTATCTGTTATCCCAAAACTGATAGCATGGAAATGACATATGATGGATGAGCAATGCTTGGTTGGAAACGAAGTTTCCCTTAAGCCTGACCTCTAAGATCACCCGGGATGAAAGAAGGAAAATGTGTCTAAATCGCCATACGTGTATCCTGTGAGCTGCTCCTCACTAGGATAAGTAAAATGGTATGGAGGCTTAGCATTTATTGCATATTAATTTTCCTAGGTGCTAAAAAAGATGCACTACAACTCTCCCTGGCATGTAAGTTGAGACTCAAGGAGCTTAAATAAGTTGTCCAAGGGCACATAGCTATTAAGCAGTGGAGTCAGGATTTGGACCAAGTCAGTCTTACTTCAAAGTCCCTGGTGTTTCCACTCCCTTCAACAGTCTTTCTATAACCAGTCACTTTCATGATTAATCAAGAGTCCCAGTTCTATTTTGATCTCATTTCCAAGTTTCAAGGACAGTCTTGAGTTCTAAATTCTGGTGGCCAACTATTCCTTGCTTTCAAATCTCACTGCTCAATTAAAATGGATCAGAGTAAGATATATTTTATAGTTTCACGGACCAGTGGTTTTGGTTCTTCACAACCCAACATGATCCCTGCTTATTGACGAAAGAGTTGTCCGGAGTTTGTGGTTTGCAATCCCTACTTAAGACCGCAAAGGGGTCATGATGTTATTACAGTGAGTTCAAAATCCACAGTCCCTCCTGAATTGGGGTAGATATCCCTACAAGACTCCTTTCTGTAGTCTGGTAAGCCACCCTTTTTCTCTTTCTGATGCACAGAAATTTATCCCTTTGCTAATACTATTATTTCTATTTTTATGACCAAGAATATTCTAATAGAGAATCATGCCATTAGAGACATCACTGTGGACACAGATTTTAAATATCAGACCACAGAATGGCTGGTGGGAGGTATGGTAACTATGTTTGAGTGACTATTCAAAGTGCTGCATTGAGACTAATGATGGAGCCACATCCTGGTTTATAGAGATCTGTGACCTATTCAGAGAGGTTTCTGTTACGGCAGTTGGGGAAAGAGGCACAACAAGTGTGTTAGAGATATGTCTTCCTAACTTTACAGTTAGTTACCTAATGCATATTTTGATATTTTGATAATTAGTACTTAAAGATTTAGTCTGTCAACAATGTTCTCCTTTAATGGCTTTTACTTAATACAAAGAAAATAATCAGACAATCAGAAAACCCAATTCAGATTCAGCATGATCACTCACAATCTCATTAACTGTGCATGTTTACATATACACAATGGAGTATTACTCAGCCATTAAAAAGAATACATTTGAATCAGTTCTAATGAGGTGGATGAAACTGGAGCCGATTATACAGAGTGAAGTAAGCCAGAAAGAAAAACATCAATACAGTATACTAATGCATGTTTAGACATATTAATTTTTTTTAAAAAACTTGAATATGGACTTCTAGCACTAGAGAGGACCAAGGCACCTTTCATTATGAATACTGGTTTAACAAGTTAAAAGATACTCTGCATACTGAACCATATAAATTATAAAGTCATTCTTGCTCCCAAGACAAGTACCTATTTCTTTAAGTCAAAGTGCTCTAAAGTGTGGTCTATGAAGCATTAGGCTTATGCAATGCTGCATGAAAAAACAAGGATCTGGTCAAATAGTATGAGTTCACTCTTAGGAAGGCTTTAGCAGAGGATGTGTGTTCTAACTTAGAATACCCAACTTCAGTCATTTACTGCAAAAGTGTCAAAGGGCTGAAAATTTGACCCCCAGAAAACTGTTAAGGAAAGTATTCAAAAGCTGGTATATTGGGGTGTTAGGTGGCATAGGAATTTAGGGTCCTTCTCCCCAAAGATGCTAATCATTGCACTATTTAGATCATATTTTCATGAATCTGCAAAACTGGGAGGCTTTTATACTTAAGAACAGCAACCTTGATTACTTTGGCCAGTCCAAGGATGGGACACAAATGTTTCCCCAGTTACCAGTAAACATAGTGGTGGTGGTGAAGTCAACTATTTAACAGGATTTTCAAGAGAAGGAAAAATCTAAAGATGGAAATACTGGTTGGCATTATAAGTAGGCACAGGAGACAAGTTAAAAGGACTGAAGAACACAGAGATTCAAGGGAATAGCACAGACAGACATTTTTTATCTTTTACAGAGACATTTTACAAACCCTTTTGAACTGAGAATCAGAACCATCGCCAGGATTACAAAAACCACTTGAACATTTACAATGGCAAATGTAAGGTTCTTTTTCAGAGTCCTGCATTTAAAATAGCTCTTGCAAAAACCACTATGATGTGTAATTTGGCCACAGAGCCATTTGAAACTAAAAGAAAAAAAAAAAAAAAAAACAGCAAGGAGATTTTGGTCCTATGATTTTACCAAGAAGCTTCAAAAGACCTAAGGAATGAGAGAGAGTGAGCTCGTTTAAGAAATACGCTATTAAAATGGACTATTAAGAAATATTTTGGTTACAAAACTGCCTTCCCAGCTTAACAGATAATTGCTTTCGAGGCAGGATGCTTACTGCTTATAATGCAATATCTATATTTTATTTGTAATGGAAGCTACATTGATGCAGATTAAGAATATTTATTGGCACATTCTTTCTTAGCAGTATTTAGCCAATCATCTCAAACTTATGTCATATTGATAAATGTGAATATGTATACTCCATCATCATTAGTTGGAGAGTTAATATAGAGAACACCCATAAAATTGGCAACTTTGTGAAGGACTCATTTATTAATCTATAAACAGGATGTCTCTCCATCTACTGTTGCAACATTATCATCTCCACAGGGTAAGTATTCCTACAGAAAAGGGAAAAAATGCTTTTATGGGTGATTTCTTTGCTTTTATTCATGACTGACATCAATTAAAGAAAAAAAAAATTTAGCTAAGCAGACAGAGCCAAAACTTAGGACCACACAGATTCGCACTTCACACCACAGAGAAATGAAGATAAATTTAGTTAATAGCAAAACCCACTGTTTCTGTAAATAACAAGTCTGTGTAAGATGAAGGTGGCATATAATGATTCTGCGATGCCTCATACATCTGTTCAAACCTACTTGATCATTTAGTTTTCTGAAAAACAAAGAGCTGACAAACATTCTAATGAAAAACCCCTTAATGGAAAAAAATGTAACTAGGAAAAGTAGTAAGTTTCCAGTTAAGATCTCAATAAGTGACCAGCTATTTATTATACACTAAAATTCATGTTTAAGTTGTTTTAAATAATATAATTTTTAAAACATATACATATGTTTCTTTTTATAACAGATCTCATCAGTATATTTGTGAAAATCAGTTTACTGCCAAGTTTCTTTGTAAGAACAAGTTTCCAATTCATTTTCTAAAATCCCACCCTTTATTCATCCAGTAAAA
Organism: Bos mutus; assembly: GCF_027580195.1. Taxonomy (NCBI): domain Eukaryota; kingdom Metazoa; phylum Chordata; class Mammalia; order Artiodactyla; family Bovidae; genus Bos; species Bos mutus. Next base: position 34,370,142 of record NC_091638.1, on the reverse strand, counting down.
TGACCTCCAACACCAAATCTTGCCCCCACAATTTTAATCTCCAAAACTGTCACTGAAGATAATATTCTTTGGCATCAAAACTTTAACTTCAGGTCAATCAATTCAGGCAAAACACAAGTTAACAAAAACTCCAAAAAAGGTACCAATTAAAACATCTGTAATTATTAAAAATCAATATCCCATTTGAAATAGTGCTCTTCTGAAATGTCTGGGTAGGACGGGTACCTAGTAAGATTTAAACTCAGGAAAAGAGGAAAATCTATAGAATTCAATCTATGTCAACTAGCAGCATCAGCTGTCACTGTCATCAAAAAATATGCTCTACTGTAGACCATATTTTAAAACTGCTGATAACACTATCTGACCTCACTGTAATCTGTTGTGTGGAAGCCTGATTTGTTTATTTAGCTGTTCAGCAAATGTCAGAATACCATGTCCGGAGCAAATTAGACACCACATTGGCAAAGCACTCTCCACAGCCTGAAAAAAAAGAAATTTAACCAGACTCTTTGCATCTCAATGTCTAATTGCAACGTGACTTGGAATTCTTATTTTCAGCGTAATCAAAGATAGGTTCAGTAAGTCTGAACTCTCCCATCTCTGGTTAATCTTTTTTAGACCTCAGTGGATTTCTCCAGTTGTTGACAAAAGGATTCAGAATATTCTACCTGAAGCACATACTCAACAGTCAAAGGATGTCCCTTGGGATGTATCCAGGCCGTAAATCTGCACTCCCACTCTGTTCCTCTGGGTCCTAGAAGGCTGACTCCAGGGTCTAAATCAATGGACTCCTTTCTCTGCTGACACTGGGAAGTCTTGGCAGGAGGAGAGGGTAGTCGAGGTGTTTCTACTCATTCAGGCCCCTCCCAGAGAGGTTGTCTTGAGTGGCTGGGTCCCTCCACAAAAGTATCTGATCATGTCAAGAAAGTCTTCATCTCAGACTTGCCCCAGGTTCTTATTCTCTCTCTTAGGTTTTCATACCCTCTATCCACACTCTCGGAGAAGGCAATGGCAACCCACTCCAGTACTCTTGCTGGAAAATCCCATGGATGGAGGAGCCTGGTAGGCTGCATTGGGTCACTAAGAGTCGGACACGACTGAGTGACTTCACTTTCACTTTTCACCTTCATGCACTGGAGGAGGAAATGGCAACCCACTCCAGTGTTCTTGCCTGGAGAATCCCAGGGACGGCAGGGCCTGGTGGGCTGCCGTCTATGGGGTCGCACAGAGTCAGACACGACTGAAATGACAGCAGCAGCAGCAGCAGCAGAAGCATCCACACTCTCTTTCTCAGTGTCTCTGTAAGTAAACTGTGAGTACTCAATTCCTAGCAAGACTTATAAGAACATCTCATTTTGACCAATTCAGCTTCAATTTGAGAAAATCCTTTTGAGGCTGAAACTTCTAAAACTGGAAGCTTAAATTTTGTATACATTTCCTCTATAACATCTTTCATGGACATGACTTAAACAATAAAATAATAGAAAAATATCTGAACGCTCTCAGTTTAAGCCATTTAATGAATATTTTCAAACAGTTTTTTCTCTTGCTCTTCCTGGGAGATGGCTAAAAATCTGAAATTACTGTTCATTAACTGAATCTACCTAAAAATCTGAAATTACTGTTCATTAACTGAATCTACACTCAAGGTAAAGGCAGGAAAAGGAAAACAAGCCAAAAGCTTTGTTATCTTGGGTCCTGTCCATTATAAATGACAAATGATAGCCTGCAGGTGAAAACGAACTTCTCAGCACTGAAATGGCTTCATCTGGTTTATTAGCTGCAAACAAAAACTAAGGAAGGCACGTCTAGCAGGTGACTTGCAATTCTTATTTTCAGCGTAATGAAAGGTAGGTTCAGTAAGTCTGAATCCCCATGTGGCCTCCCAGTCTGTCTAAAGGAACACAAGTGGCAAGGAGACAATCCGGAAAAGATGGTTAAAAAGTAAAAATGTAGGTCTGCAGCCTTAGCCAAAAGATAATGCTTAACTTCCACGAAACTCCAAAGACCTAGTTGCAAGTAGTGGCTTCACATTTATCCCAAAAGTTACTTTATTCTTTTTTTATCAAGTAAATAAACTGCGCCATTGAGCAATTAATAGTCAACAATAAAATGCACCCCAAGGGAGTAGGTATAGGATAGCTTTACAAAAAAGAAAAAATATATAGGGAAGGAATAGTAGTTCCCAAATCACACAAGATCCATGTAGCTTTATAGGAAGTGAACAGCACTTGGAAAGTCCAGACATGCATGCTTATTACCCAAATCCACACAAGTTAGATAAGCATTTGCTTTCCTGATAGCGCTTGCTTTTCTCTACCCTAAACCTGTAACTACACTTTATTCTCTGAAACATCTGAACAAAAGTCCATTGTTTGTGAAAGCCCACCTCACTCATCTCACACAGTCCCTCAGTGTATTTATATCTTGAATGTGTTGTTTTCCTACGTGCTAGATCCAAAGGGTAGTCTTAAATCTGGTTAACAACTATTAATGTTGTATCCAAGTGAAAGCAGCTCCTTGGATAGGCAGACACATTTTTTTAAATGCCTTGAAGTACCTCTTTTAAAATTTCTTTTTAAGATTACCTTGAAACAAAAAAATCACATCCAAGTTTTCAGTCCAGAAACCCTGAGATCGTCTTCCGAGTAGCTCAAGACTAGTTAAGGTGATCTCCCATTTCTTGTGTGCCCACAGTAAGCGAACACGTCTGCCTCACAGTGTGATCTGTAAGGTTTCCTTTCACACCATGTCATCTAGCTCTCCAAAGTTATTATCGGTAAGCTGGGACAACCATAATGTCTGCCAGGCAGGTGTGAGATCAGGAATTCCAGTTCCTGTGTTTGAGAACAGGCACGTATGAGAACAGGAGTTTTATGCTGTAGTTCCAAGTGGCTATCTTCATAGATGCACAAGGTACATAAAGTTCAATCAATTTCCTGATGAAATCTACTTCAAACCCCTGACAAATCTGATTGTGCTGCTTAATTGATTCTCAAAAATTATTACAATATATGGTATAGTGTTACAATAAGTTAAAGCAAGAGCAATAAGAAACATAATTTTGACAGGTAACCACTAGAGGCCAGTGTAATTCAACATGGAGAAGGAATTTATAATCAATCCCTGTGGAAAACTAACATTATTTCTCTCACTTAAAAGTGGAGCTCTTGTGAATTGAAGAGAAAAACGATGAAGAAAGCTTTTTTAATTCTCTGAAGAGGAAATTTCAAAGGATAAGCAAGATGAGTAAAGAAAAGATGACTCATGAAAAATTAGGCAAAGAGAATTCCTGTCTCCAGAAAAAAAAAATAGTATTTCTATTTAATGTTTGACGTTTCACAATGTAAGCACAAATTTTCAACCTACTTGGCTTAATTGTAAGCTTTTCCATAAATGTTTCATTTGGCACTGGCATTTAGAAATAACTAAAAATCTGGAATACCTAGAAAGTGCCATGGTAATCTCATTTTGAGGGCAATCATCATGCCAGCTGCCCAGACAAAGCCAAGAGTTTTGAGAAGGGGTGGAAAAACTGTACATTTGCAATTCCCTTCCCTTAAAGAATTTTATTCAGAAAAAGTACCTAATTGTTCCTTCTCAGACATGGAATAATTCACATAAATTCATTTAGTGCTCCATTCATACTGAATAATACATTTCTTAATAATGGTGCTACATGATGCGTACAATACTCTTTTAGCAAGGAACTGAACCAGGCTCTCAAAACTAAAATTAGGAGTAGAAATGAGAATCTGATCGTTTAATAAAGCTTAGACAAAACAGTTGGTAAAATCCTATGTAGGAGATTTTACTTTTTAAGAGAGAAGATGGAACAGTATAACACATAATCCACAGACAAGTACTCTTCCCCTCTCCTCCACCAGGGAAAGGCACCTTATAGAATGTGTACATGCCAAGGAGATTAATGAACCATAAAACCTCAGATACAGACAGGACCTGAGAGGTCAGCCAACAGCTGCTTGAACATTTTCAAAGACAAGAAACTTCTGCTTTGCAAGGTGGTCCATTCTACTATCTTGGCTGTAAACGTTTGAAAATAATTCTTTAATCTTCATACTAAGAGAACTCATCCAACACACAAACAACATGTTGCTCTGGTTCCTGAGGTCAAAATGAGAAGGCAAGATACAAAGATGAACAACATATGACCCTGACTTCAAGGTGCTGTAAAATTCCACCCATGAGGTTCTGATCCTCACTTCTGACCCATAAGTACTGGTTCTTTCAGTTACAAGCTATGTGAATTAGTTACTTTCTTTGGACATCAGTTTTCTCAACTGCAAAACGAGGACAGTAATGGTACTTGCCTTGCAGGGTTGATGCCAGGATTAAATGAGATAACTCAAGTAAAACACAAAGCCTAATGTCTTCAAAATAGGTTCTCAGTAATTGCCACCACTGCTAGGCGGTTTAGTCGACAAATAAGTCATTCAGCCTTTACCAAACTCCCATGAGGGATGACTTATTACCCTTACTTTTAGATATAGAAGAACTGGGGATCAGGAGAACGGTGACTAGCTTCCAACATTCAGCAGCTAGTTTATGTTCAGATAAGGTTTCAACATGCGCTGATCTCACTATGAGAGTTTTCACTGCTACACAGAGCTGCTTCCATGAAATATATGCTTGTCATCACAAATACAGAAGAACATTTGGGGAAATGCGATGGGGTAATGGAATTGGAGTTGGTTCAAAAAGACTTACAGCCCAATTAAGGTCAGGCATTAATGTAACTGGGGTATTCTGTCTACAAAGCATGCAAAACCATAGACTGATCTTACTGAAATGATCTTCTTTTCAAACAGTGCATTGTGCCATAAACGGCAGTAAACGAAGAAAATAACAATCTACAACAATGTTTTCCAAAATAAATTAGACTGTCCATAGGCAAATTATCTAAGGTTTTTACCTCTGGCTTCAGGAGAAGTGATATAATAAAAAAGAAGGTGGGAGAGATATTATTAAGCATGAGTGCAGAACAGGGTAGGAAATAGTAAAATATTTTCCTGTTATTGACTTAAATTCATGCACCACAAAGTAAAATTACTGACCTTTCTTATTTCTTAGTAAATGTCTTCATAAGGGGAACCTCAGGAGTACCCGACCCAGTCCACTACTGTGCTATACCATGACACACATACATGCTAAAGATTTCTTTCTAGGTTAAAAAATCCTACTATGGGCAGGTTGATTTAGTAAAAACTAAACTACCAAAGACATACAAACATATATACATATATATGCTTGTTGTATGTTCCAACTAGAGATTAATGAGAAAAATGGTTATCATTTTGTCCTGTTCCATTGCGATATACCAGATTTTACCTTAAGGCACATAAAAGTTTTGTCAATAGTCAGGTAAACAAATAATATTAAGAATAGTTAACTTTAAGCACATCATACGTATTAGGTTCTTTTATCGTCATAGAAAGTTCAGGTGTGGAACTTGGAGGATGAGGATGTTAGCAATTTGCCCCAGATCCTACAGCTGCTTAATATCCTGAAAAGCTGAAATTTCAATCTGAGATGGGAATACCAGACCACCTGACCTGCCTCCTGAGAAACCTGTATGCAGATCAGGAAGCAACAGTTAGAACTGGACATGGAACAACAGACTGGTTCCAAATAGGAAAAGGAGTATGTCAAGGCTGTATATTGTCACCTGCTTATTTAACTTCTATGCAGAGTACATCATGAGAAATGCTGGGCTGGAGGAAGCACAGGCTGGAATCCAGATTGCTGGGAGAAATATCAATAACCTCAGTTATGCAGATGACACCACCCTTATGGCAGAAAGTGAAGAAGAACTAAAGAGCCTCTTGATGAAAGTCAAAGAGGAGAGTGAAAAAGATGGCTTAAAGCTCAACATTCAGAAAACTAAGATCATGGCCTCTGGTCCCATTACTTCATGGCAAATAGATGGGAAAACAGTGGAAACAGGGGCTGGCTTTATTTTGGGGGGCTCCAAAATCACTGCAGATGGTGATTGCAGCCATGAAATTAAAAGACACTTACTCCTGGGAAGGAAAGTTATGACCAACTAGACAGCATATTAAAAAGCAGAGACATTCCTTTACCAACAAAGGTCCATCTAGTCAAGGTTGTGGTTTTTCCAGTAATCAAGTATGGATGTGAGAGTTGGACTATAAAGAAAGTTGAGCACTGAAGAATTGATGCTTTTGAACTTTGGTGTTAGAGAAGACTCTTGAGAGTCCCTTGGACTGCAAGGAGGTCCAACCAGTCCATCCTAAAAGAGATCAGTCCTGGGTGTTCATTGGAAAGACTGATGTTGAAGCTGAAACTCCAATACTTTGGCCACCTGATACGAAGAGCTGACTCACTTGAAAAGATTCTGATGTTGGCAAAGATTGAAGGCAGGAGAAGCAGATGACAGAGGATGAGATGGTTGGATGGTATCACTGACTCAATGGACACGGGTTTGGGTAGACTCTGGTAGTTGGTGATGGACAGGGAGGCCTGGTGTGCTGTGGTTCATGGGGTCGCAAAGAGTCGGACACGACTGAGCAACTGAACTGAACTGTACTGAACCTGACCATAAGCCTCAAACTCTTATTCAACATGGCACACAATCTATCACATTCAGAGATCCACTGTCCTGTCACCTGGAGAGTACAATGAACTTCTCTACCATAGTGCAATATGACCCCAGAAACATGCTAAAAGTCTTTTTATATATCCTTATGTTATCCTTCTTCAGTAAAAAAGAAACAAGAAAAGAAGCAAAAATATAAAACATTCCACTACTAGTCAGGTGGGAGGCTAGGGTCTTTATTACGCCCTAAATTAAGTATGGGGTCTTGGAAATACCTCTTTATCTCTCATGATCTCAACTACATCATTCTTTCAGGAAATCCTGGAGAAACATCCCTGCACAAATATACTGAATGTATGATCAAGGCCATGTGCCAGTCATGGTGAACACAACCAGCACTAAGCTGTTGCTTTCACTGCTGTGACAGGTTTATGAAACTTTTAATACTACAAAAGGAGAGGTGATAAAGCAAGATTCCCTGGGAGAACGGGGATTAGAAAGTCAATGTGCTGTTACCTATTATTATATATCAAGGTCAAATTTGGCTTTTATGGATAAATGAAGATTGATAAAAAGAAATTCAAATTTAAAGAGTTTAATTAGAGTACAGAGATACTGTCAGAACTCAACTGCATCTTTTGGCATAAACTGGACTGGAAAATAATTAAAATGAGTTATGCTGAGAGCTGAATATTTCAATGAGAAGTATTTCTAATTCTGAGAATTAAAAGCACTCAAGATTTGTACATTAATCAGTCTAAATGTATGTAATTTTCTTCAAGGTAGGAAGTTTACTAAAATGAGGCAAGTAAATGCAAAACAAAGTTTTGTCAGTTCCACCTGACTTTCAGAGACTAAGCTTCAAAATTCATTTTCCCCCTAGACAGCCTTGGAGATCATTAAAGAATGACGGGGATATTAAAAGAAAGAACATTCAAGAAAAATTTGCTAAGATTGTACAATGTTGAGATGTGGGGGACACAGCAAGTTGGTGACCAAAAACCAACCAATAGTCTTCATCTTTACTGATTTTATAATCCAGTGGGCTTTCAGAGGGCAAAAAAGAGATTTCAAAGGCACAGCTCAATTAAGAATATCTCCTTATTCATGACAAAGCTCCCAGCTAACGGCTATTCACCCCCTACTTAGGATGATGTCTACAAGGAGGTGACCATCTACTTTTTATTGTATATTCACACTGAATAACCTCCTTCATCTACACTAAGAGAAATGGTCAGTAGTCAGAAGTTTATAAAGACACTCATCACCTTAGGCTGAAGCCTTCAGATCTGAAAATAGGAAGTGGGGCAATGTGAGTGCCTCTGGAGGTAGATCTATTAGACTGAAGAAGGTAGATTTCCTTGGACTGGGCTGCTAAAGTTGATTTAGTCTTATTTGGTGACACTTAATGGGTGGGCCTTAAGGAATGATCTAACATAGGCTTCATCAGATATTATGCCAAACTGACCAGAGTATCCAAGTCCAGACACTAGAAGTCCCTCCTTCTGATACCCACTAATGTCTTTCTGATTTTTTCTGTGTCTGGCCATTGAATCTGTCTTCCTAATTCTTCTTTTATTTCTCAGAGACAAAATATCCACAAATCATATTGCCTTCTCCCAAATTTGTCTTTTTTTTTTTTTTCCTCTCTCTTTTTATTGCCCTATAAGATTGTGTATAGACTAGGGCAGAACTTCCTTCTTTATCCTCTACTCTAAGATAAAAGCTGTTAGACATTTTAACACTTTTGACAGCAGAATCCAAATTAGATCAGATGTCTTCCTTTACTGAATGGGGGTTTTTGGCATATCTGAGAATAGTTTAGTATTCTAGAAAAGAAGAAACACTGCATGTTTGCTGTTTAGATGTTGACCAAAAACAGGACTAACTCCAATGCTATCCAGACACCAACCTCTCCTCCTCTTCATCTGCTTCATGAAGTCTCCAAAGGACTTCATGGGTGTGTCTCAGAATCAGCTGCAGAAATTTATAGGTACCCTGATTTTGTTTTTGTGTACTCAATCTTCAAGAACTGCTTTGGTGCCATATAAAAGCAAATGACGACTCATTCAAAAAAGACCAATGAATGACAACTCTTAAGAACTCCTCTGTCATTGGCAAAACTAGTCCCATCAAAATAATCCTACAATTCACATAAACATTTCTCCTTAATTTCTCAATCTCCAGAATATATAATGGTGAGGGAACTCAGCCCATTGAGACTGAAGAATAGAAGAATAAAGGGAGATATATGGCCAACTTCATCGTTTTGTCTCACAAACCAGATTTTCTTCTTGATGTCTCTTTTCAGTTCACAGGGATTCAAGGATTCTTTATCATCCCACTAGGCCTCCTTTGTTTTTTTTTTTTGTTTGTTTGTTTTGTTTTTTTTAAATTTTATTTTATTTTTAAACTTTACATAATTGTATTAGGCCTCCTTTGGATGGACTTCAGCTATCAATGTCCCTTTTAAAAATGTAGGATCATGCCTCTGAACTGCTGTTCTCTAATATTTATTATACCTAAGTGACATTAAAAAATGCTAAAGAATGTGGACTTTGGTGTACAATTACCTGGGTTCAAATTTGGGCTCTGTAACATACTAGCTTTGTGGTTTTGAGTAGGTAAAGAATCTCTATTAAGCCTTCTTTTCTTGGGTGTAAAATATATAATAATAATGTCTTCAAGTACAATGATCCACAAAATATACAAGAGACTGGTACACAGTAAGAACTCAAAAACTGTTGACCATTACAAATACCACCATCGCCACCACCACCACCACCTTTATCACTGCTCTCGAGGCTTGATGGATAACTCCAAATGGACACTGCTTTGGTGCAACAAAGGGTACAGAAGTGACAACAGCTTTCCTGGGCCTGCTCAACATGGTCCCTTCCTACCTAGCTGAATGTCTTACCGATCCCTTCACTTTTTCCCAAAGTGAACAACCTCTTTACTGGCTTTTCCTGCTTAAGCATCCAGTCTTAAAAGCCTTACTGGTTCTCTTCCACTCTTTCAACACTTCTCTTGCCTCCATGAATCTGCACATTGTGCTTACCTGACGTCTTCAACTCATAATTATCTCCTCTTCCTCACCTTTTTTAAGATTTCAAATCTGACTAAGTGCTCTGTTAGTTTTAAATTCAATGCCATAGAGAATTAGTATGATTTATGGCTTTCTAATTGACTCATGAATTAAACTTGTCCTTAAAGTAACTACAAGGTAAAGAGTTTTCTATTTTTATAGGTATTGCTTTTATGCACTTAGCATCACTCTGGGGATGAAGAATAATACCCAGACAGTATCAGTGGACTGACTCACATGTTTTAAGTGTGCTGATTATCTGTAGAATTAATATCAGGAACCTTGAAAACTGAAGTAAATCTTCACTGAACAACATGTTGCTTAACATTAGGGCCATAGAGGATTCCAGCAATCTAAAATACAGAAGATTTAGTCTTAAAACATGTGTGCATATTCAGTTGCTTAGTTGTGTCAGACTCTTTGTGACTCTATGAACTATAGCTTTCTAGGATCCTCCATCCAAGGGATACTCCAGGCAAGAATGCTGGAGTGGGTTGTCATTTCCTCCTCCGGGGGATCTTCCCAGACCAGGGATTGAACCCAAGTCTCCTGCATCTTCCTGCATTGGCAGGCAGATTCTTTACCACTGAGCCACCTGGGAAACCCCTTAGTCTTAAGCTGAGACATGTAAAATGTTAACTTAATCTCAAAAGCAGTTTAATGAACAGTAAGAAGGGAATTTGAGCTCAGAGAGACCCTAACTTTCTATAATCTAAAATACAACATATTTATCAATTGACCTACTTAAAGCAAGTAGGACACAACTCCTGTGTGAAAGACTGTATGAGAGAGAAATGCAGAATGTTAAGGAGTTCTGCTCCAGGAAGTTAGGCAAGAATAGAGGATTGTCAAATCTTAGTATTTTATAGTACCTTTTCCAGAGCTAAAACTACAAACAAAATAAGCAAGGAAACAAATAACAACAGAATGCCATCATCACTATTATTTCACTACTTATAAAACCAAGTGTTACATTAGTACCTGGGGTAGTAAAGCCTGGTTTATACAATTAAAAAAAAAAAAAGTCAGCAAGCAAACAGAGATACAAGGAAGGATATGATGGCTGATAGATCACTCTGATTACTTCTCAAAATATGTACTTCTCCAAACAGGTGTAATTCTTCATTTCAAATTCCATTTGTTCAGAATGTAGATGTGGACTTATATAAAATTTACTTTTGTATTATCTAAGAAAAAAGATTTGCTGAGTAAAAAAAATATTTAAATAAGATTATCAAGTATATATTTAACATATTTAAAGAAACAAACATTTTGCCACCATCAAATGTCTCACCATCAAATTTATAAATACTAGATTCCTTAATAACAAGACAATCCTTTTGGTTAATTTAAATTGGTAGCAAAAGACATCTACCTGATCAAGGATTGTTTGCCTACTTTAATCATTCAAAAACAGTAAATGGCATTAAGAATATAATTCACAATAGGATCTATTCCTGCTTATTAGCCTTATTATAGTAAGACTGGAAAAAGGTTTTGCATATTATCATAGAGAGGATAGTTTTTCTCTAAATAAAATTCTGATCATAGAAACGTATTTTACGCTTTTATTGTTCTTCTCTTTTTAACAAAAAAATATTTTCCTTTCAAAATAGTCCTCCAATTCACATGGGAAACTGAAGCTATTTCTATGAGATGTTTTAAAATAACTCCAAGGAGGAGAGGCCCTTGAAAGCAGAGTAACAATAGAAACCAGGTCACCAACTCAAGACCTGGACTTTCTTTATTGTTCATGGACACAAATGCTTGGTTTCAGAAGTACATTGTTATCAAGGAAGCAGTTGGTTGGCACTATTTCTTTGGGCTATTATATCTCTGAAATTAATGTGGTCAACTGACTAGTTTGCAACTAGGAAAGAAAAGTCAGTTCAACCTTCGAACTGAAATTAAGCATAAACAAATAATAATCACTTAGGGGTCAGCAACTGGTAGCTTGGTTGGGCACTGAAGGCCGTTTGCTCTCCCTGGATGTTACACTGAGGCCAAGTGACCTTAAGAAGAACAGGAAGGAATGATGGATGGTGTGCTCAGACTCCCTCTGTCCCAGCTGCATTTTTCAGCTGCCAAAGGTACACTTGCAGGGGCCAGATTCAACAATGAGAAATGACCTGGGGGCCTGATTACCTAACTGGCTATACCCCTGGCAGCTGACAACAGCAACTTTACTGCAAAAACTAGCAACTTGGTGGCTCAGAGGGTAAAGCATCTGCCTGCAATGCCGGAGACCTGGGTTTGATCCCTGGGTCAGGAAGATCCTCTGGAGAAGGAAAAGGCAACCCACTCCGGTACTCATGCCTGGGAAATCCCATGGATGGAGAAGCCTGGTAGGCTACAGTCCATGGGGTCACAAAGAATTGGACACGACCGAGCAATTTTACTTTCACTTTTCAGATTGCTAATCACCATTTTGCTGGTTAAACCTGCTTCAGTAAACAAGCAACCAGCAACTGACTGAGAGTTTCTGTTTTCTCTTTTAAAAAACTTTTTATTTTGTATTGGGGTGTAAATGTGTATAAGGCTTCTCTGGTAGCTAAGTTGGTAAAGAATCCACCTGCAATGTAGGAGATCCCAGTTCGATTCCTGGGTAGGGAAGATCCCCTGGAGAAGGGACAGATAGGCTACCCACTCCAGAATTCTTGCCTGGAGAACTCCATGGATAGAAGAGCCTGGCAGGCTACAGTCCATGGGGTTGCAAAAAAGTCAGACACTACTGCGCGACTTCCACTTTACATAAGTGTGTAGTCTTTGTCACTCAGTCACATCTGACTCTTTTGCGACCCCATGGACCGTAGTCTGCCAGACTCCTCTGTCCATGGGATTTTCCAGGCAAGACTACTGGAGTGGAGAATCACTGCCTTCTTCAGGGGATCTTCCCGACCCAGGGATCAAGCCCAGGTCTCCTGCATTGCAGGCACATTCACAGATTCTTTACCATCTAAGCCACAGGGGAAGCCCAACTGGGAAATAACAAATAATGTTGTGAAAGTTTCAGGTGAATAGCAAAGGGACTCAGCCACACATATACATCTAACATTTTCCTCCAAACTGACCTCCCATCCAGGACACCACACAACACTGAGCAGGGTTCCCTGCGCTGTAGAGTAGTTCCTTGTTTGTTATGCATTTAAATACAGCGGTATGCACATATGGCTTAAAGTTTCTTAATGGACAGCAATTGGTCTTAGTAAAAGCTGTATCTCAGGAGCGTAGGACCATGGTATAGGTGATAACATTAATTTTATGATCACGAAGGCCAAACAATTCACATGCAGTAGTAAAATGCAGAGAAAACAGCTGTGAAAGACACTGTCTGTAGTTAGCTATGGGTATTACAGCTATACAATATGATTACCTATTCTAAATTTGTCTGAGGAAGAAATGGAACCTTACTTACTTCCACAACCCTTCCACTTTGCAGCCCTTTCCCACAACATCAGGCAGAGTTTAAAAATGAACAGTAGCTCAGTACACACTTATTAAGTTGACTTAAATTGCAAGGTATGCCTGATATCGTCTGAATTTTCTTCTTAAAATCCTTTGAACGGACATCCCTCTAAGGTAGGGGACATTGCGTCTGTCTATTTTCTGTTCTTTTCACTGTATTATTACTTTTCGGAGAAAGCTGATGCTAGCCAGCCAGTGAAGTTGCTCAGTAGTGTCTGACTCTTTGCGACCCCATGGACTGTAGCCTACCAGGCTCCTCCATCCATGGAATTTTCCAGGAAAGAGTACTAGAGTGCACTGCCATTTCTTTCTCCAGGAAGATCTTCCCGACCCAGAGACTGAACCCAAGTCTCCCGCGTTGCAGGCAGACACTTTACCATCTGAGCCACCACAGGAGCCGTGCTAGCCATAACCTCTGATAAAAGTTCAAAGTAGCATTTCTATAAAAGTTACCCACAGAAAACATTACTTTATAACCATATTAAAAATCCTAAAGTGGACCTTGAAGAGAAACTACTTCATATACAGTTTCTCCAAACACTTGTTTGATATGATTAAAAATATTTAGCTGGAATGTTACTTGAAGTTTATTTTCTCATTCCATTTACCAGTTGTGACCTAATCAGCAGTCAAAATTGGCTAAAAATGATAAATTTTATTCACTTAAAAGACATTTCAGTTACGTGTGATGCTCTATCAACAACAACAACAAAAAGTTGATGGGTAGAGGGCAGGTGCTGAGGGAGAAAAAAAAAAAATCTTTCTTAGTTAAGAGAGAAGACAGTGGCCCAGGAACAAGTTATTGAGTGACTTTTCTCTTTTTTAGCGACTGTGTGGTTAAGAAGGTTATTTCTTCCTAAAGAAAACTGAGAAGTGAGATAGAAACTTAGTAGTAAGGTAGAATGAGCCTAATACTTAAGATGATTGGAGTAGTGAGGCAGAGTGAGCTTACTACTTTAGCTGATGGATCAAATCGCTAAAACACTCAAAACTGATAGGTCCCCAGGGAATTATTATTAAATCCAGAGACTGGATAAATTAAACTTAAGGTCTGAACACTAGACCAGGGTCACAGTAGCCAGGAATTGTGAAGTTCAGGATTTATAGTAAAGGGAACTAATTTGCACTGAGATGCTTGGTTAAGTTTGGCTCCATAAAAGCATCTATAATATGTCTTTTTAAACTATCTACTTGCTAGTTTAACAGTTGGTTTAATTTTTGTTCCTAGAAAAAAATTCTAAAGAAAAAGTTTTCTATACTGACGGGAAGTCCACCTAATTGAGCAATAAGAGTAAATCCAAAACGCCACCACAAATCCAGAGGTTGACAAAACACATGGGAAGACACGGGTATCAGGAGTGCTGATCTTGCATCCCCAAATCAATAATGTGAGTACAACTGCTACACAGGCAAACTGATCAAGTGAAAGAATCAGTTTAAAATCCCTTTGAAAAGCAAAAAAGTACACACACGCACACACAGAGACATACATGCACAGGATGATGATCAGTACTATTTTCTTATGAATTATGAAATGGGATACAGCTAAAATAAGCTCAATATAAAACTGCATAGAGGATGAGATGGTTGGATAACATCATCGACTCAACAGACATGAGTTTGAGTAAACTCCAGGATTTGGCGATGGATAGGGAGGCCTGGCATGATGCAGTCCATGGGGTCGCAGAGTCAGACATGACTGAGCAACTGAACTGAACTGAAAGCTGCATATAGGATACCAAAACAGAAAGACATACCAAAATTATTTTCAACACTGAGATGGGAGATGGGAAGGATAGCACTGAAATTTTACACTGGCTGGGGAGAGGGAAGATGGACGTCAAATATGAATTCAAAGCAAATACTTCACTTAAAAAGTGTATTTCCTTTTTATTAATTTTTATATACTTGTGCATATGCATGCTATGTGGCAGAATCAGTTTCAAACACTTCATTTATTTCCTATTTCCATTCAAACAAAATAGGTAAGAGAACTATATCCAAGAAGGGCTGTTGCTGCTGTTTAGTTGCTAAGTCATGTCCAACTCTTTTGTGACCATGGACGGTTGCCTGCCAGGCTCCTCTGTCCATGGAATTTCCAGGCAAAAATAGGAGTGGGTTGCCATTTCCTCCTCCAGGGGATCTTCCCAACCCAGGGATCAAATCCACATCTTCTGCACAGAAGGTGGCTTCTTTACCACTGAGTAACCTGGGAAGGCCTCAGGAAGGCCAAGCCTAATTTCACACATTCCACTATTCTCAAGTATGCTTTCTTCATATGTCCCATCAGTCAGTTCAGTTGCTCAGTTATGTCCAAACTCTTTGCGACCCCATGGACTGCAGCATGTAGGCCTCCCTGTCCATCACCAACCCCCAGAGTTTACTCAAACACATGTCCATTGAGTCAGTGATGTCATCCAACCATCTCATCCCCTGTCATCCCCTCCTTTTCCTGCCTTCAATCTTTCCCAGCATCTGGGTCTTTTCAAATGAGTCAGTTCTTTGCATCAGGCGGCCAAAGTACTGGAGTTTCAGCTTCAGCATCAGTCCTTCCAATGAATATTCAGGACTGATTTCCTTTAGGATGGACTGGTTGGATCTCCTTGCAGTCCAAGGGACTCTCCAGAGTCGTCTTCAAACATCACAGTTCAAAAGCATCAATTCTTTGGAGCTCAGCAAACCCATCATGAGCAACTGATCATGACTGAATATGTAAATGTACAAATGATCTATTTGGGTTTTTCAAGGCAGTAGAAAAGCCTCAAAGTCAACCTTATACTGGTTTTTCTCTCACTTGTATCTCTACAGATTTGCTTGGTTGAGAAACTACAGCAATCTCTCTCCTCCACCTGGTGGTGTGGCTTATAGTTGATGAAGGTTCAGGAACCACTACTCTATATAATTCTCAGCAAATCACAAGTACACTTGCATGAGTGCAGTTTGCTCCCCTGTAGTAGTAACTGAGATCCAAACAATTCATTTTCAAGATCTTTCAATAATTATTTTCCTTTTGAAAAAAAAAATTGAGAGAATAAATTTAAAAAACTATATACCTCAATTCTTTGCTTCAAATGAAGGTTGCTCTGAGATGAAGCAGAAAATATGTATTATTAATACCAGCAGTTGTTAATGGTGGTAATGATAATACGTTATCTCTACCACATGGCGATAATGGGTTTTTTATTATTAAAGTAAGTTGCAGCCTTTATTTATAGACATCAGTTAAATCAGAGAAAATCAAAATGCAAAATTATTGCACAGTTCAAGCTGAAGCAGCTCTTAAGACTCAGTAGGGAGAATATACATGCATCGTCTTATAGATTAAAAAGAACACACATTATTTTAGTCCATTATTATGTCCACGCATATTGTGGCTGGAAGACTGCAGAAATAGAAAAGCTAGTCAAAATAAAGAAAATATTCTTTTATGATGTATTTTTAAAGGAAAATACATTCTAAAAGGAATCAATTTTTTAAACTAACCAAGTACCAACTAGAGAACATTATATGCTCTTCCAAAGTATGAATTTTTTCCCCTTAAATAACTTCACTTAGGAACAAATATGCATGCAGCAAAATGAAATTTACATTGACCATTTTAAATAGTTTAATGTTTCCTTCCTCTTGCATTTTGGAGGTGAAGTTCTACAAATTGTCTGAAACAGGAGTGTATGAAAAATGGTTATCACCCAAAAGTGGCTTATGAAATTGTATTTGCTGTCAGAGAGATACATATGTTCTAGTTATAGATGTATTTTTTAAAACTTGGAATTCTAGTAAATTTGGTACTTTGGAAACTATTTCATTTGGTTTGACCACTTTAGAAAATAAAATAAACTACAAAGAATGAATATTATCTGTGAGTATCACAGAAATACATGCAATGAACTCCAATCTTAGCAAAGTAGTTCAGGTAATTTTAACAAAGGGCTCAAAAGTGGAAAAATTAAATTTCTTTTTCCAAACACAATGCCCTTCTAATGAAAAGAAACAAAGCCTTGTTTTGTTTCAGTTCCTCCTGGAGAAAAGGTAAGGGCGTCCAAGCTATCGGAAGCAAATTAACATTTCTGTTTACCAGCTCTTGGCTAGACACCCACATTGTAGTAACCTGTGTGTCAGTCGCTGTGTATCAGTCACTCAGTCGTATCCAACTCTCGTGACCCCATGGACTGTAGCCCACCAGGCTCCTCTGTCCAAGGGATTCTCCAGGCAAGAGTACTGGAGAGGGCTGCCATTTCCTTCTCCAGGGGATCTTCCCAACCCAGGGATCGAACCCACACTTCCTGCATTGCAGGTGGATTCTTTACTGTCTGAGCCACCAGGGAAGTCCCCTCAATTTTCAGATATTATAAAAATTCCATTGTCATTAGGGAGGAAACTGAGGCATATTGACCCCCCACCCCAGGCCTCTATTTGCCAGTCCAAGGTCTAGCGTACACCCTCCCGCTCTCCACCCCCAGTGGAATGAGCTGCACATAGGCAGCCTTTTGCCGTGTGTGGGGGGGAGGGTCTCAGGAGCCCATCTGGTGGCCTGTGTGGGGGGAGGCTGGCAAGGGTCAAGGGCTATGGGTGAAGGAGCAGGAGGAGGGGTGTGGCTGGAGGAGCAGCTGCTGTGTGTGTGCATCGGGGGCAGTCGGCACTGAATAGGGGATCCCAGCTGGGGTTCCATAATGATATCAATGGGGGACAGGCAGAGCCCTCTGCTGTCCAGACGGGGAAACTGAGGCGAAGGCTCCTCCTGTCTTTGAGAGGGGAGAGGCCTGCCATCAGCTAGTGAGGTTCATTCCTCTTCCCCAGGAAGGCACCGCAGCCCAGGAGTGGCAGGGCTTTGTCAATGGTCACTCAGGGAGACACAGGAGGGACAGCAGCATTGTAGTAACCTGTAGCCAACTCCAAAGGAGACAGAATCAGCCATCATGGAAGTCATCTGTGCCAAGTCTCCCATCAGCAAACCAAGACACAATACCTAACCTGTTACCTGTTAAAAAAAGCTATTAAATCAGAGGTGGCAAGAATATACAGAATTATACAAAGAAGGTCTTAATGACCCAAATAACCATTATGGTATGGTCACTCACCTAGGGCCAGACATCCCAGAGTGTGAAGTCAGGTGGGCCGTAGGACAAAGCTAGTGGAGGTGACGGAAATCTGAGTTACTTAAAATTCTAAAAGATGATGCTGTTAAAGTGCCGCACTCAATATGTCAGCAAATTTGGAAAATTCAGTAGTGACCACAGGACTGGAAAAGGTCAGTTTTCTTTCCAGTCTCAAAGAAGGGCAATGCCAAAGAATGATGAAACAACCGTACAACTGCATTCATTTCACATGCTAGCAGGTTATGCTAAAAATCCTTCAAGCTAAGCATCAGCAGTGTGTTAACTGAGAATGTCCAAATGTTCAAGCTGGGTTTAGAAACCCAGCTTCTGGGTTTAGAATAGCAGAGGAACCAGAAATTAAATGGTTAACATTTATTGAATCATACAGAAAGCAAGGGAATTCCAGAGAAAGATCTACTTCCACTTCATTGACCTCACTAGCCTTTGACTGTGAGGATCACAACAAACTGTGGAAAATTCTTAAAGAGATGGGGATACCAGACCATCTTACCTGTCTCCTGAGAAACCTGTACACAGTTTAAGCAATAGTTAGAACTGGACATGCAACAATGGACTGGTTCAAAATTGGCAAAGAAGTACATCAAGGCTGTATACTGTCACCCTGCTTATTTAACTTCTATGCAGAATACATCATGCAAAATGCTGGACTGGATAAATCACAAGCTGGAATCAAGACTGCTGGGAGAAGTATCAACAAACTCAGATACACAGATGATACCACTCTAATAGCAGAAACCGAAGAGGACTAAAGAGCCTCTGGATGAGGGTGAAAGAAGAGAGTAAAAAAGCTGGCTTAAAACTTATGACACACAGTACCATCACTTCATGGCAAATAAAAGGGGAAAAAGTGGAAAATGTGACAGATTTTATTTTCTTGGGCTCCAAAATCACTGCAGACAGTGACTGCATCCATGAAATTAAAAGATGCTTGCCCCTTGGAAGGAAAGCTATGACAAACCCAGACATCATATTAAAAAGCAGATATACCTCCTTGCCGACAAAGGTCCGTATAGTCAAAGCTATGTTCCAGTAGTCATGTACAGATGAAAGAGTTGGACCATAAAGAAGACTGACTGTTGAAGAATTTATGCTTTCAAATTATGATGCTGGAAAACTCTCTTGAGAGTCCCCTGGACAGCAAAAAGATCAAACCAATCAATCCTAAAGGAAATCAACGCTGAATATTCACTGGAAGGACATGCTGAAGCTGAAGCTCCAATATTTTGGCCACTGGTGTGAAGAGCTGGCTCATTGGAAAAGACTCTGATGCTGGGAAAGATTGTGGGCAGGAGAAGGGGATGACAGAGCACGATATGGTTGGATAGCATCAGTGACTCAATGGACATGAGTTTGAACCAAGTTGGAGAGATAGTGAAGGACAGGGAAGCCTGGTATTCATCAGTTCTTGGGGTCGCAGAGTCAGGCACAACTTAGTGACTGAACAATAACAACAGCCATTTAGTTCAGCCTCTCCCCAAAATGTAAGCTTAATCAATCAGTCTGAAATTCTGTGATCAGTACTAGTCAGGTCATCCACCTGATAGACTCCTTCCGCTGCCACCTTCCAGCCCCTAGACAAGATAGATGAGAAAATCTGCTTTTTCCCTGTCCCTGTGCCATTCTGTCTATAAAAGCTTTGCATTTTGTACAGTTCTTGGAGGTTCTTTTCATTTGTGAGACAGGATGCTACCTAATTCAAAAATCACTGAATAAAAGCCAAGTTGATTTTTAAATTTTCTCAGCTGAATTTCGTTATTTAACAAATTTGGTGGCAGCATTGGGCTTTAAAGCAAACTTCTGATAGTAATAAAAAATGAGAAACACAGGTGTGGCACCCCACAAGCCAACTGAGTTCACTGTCTTTTTCCCTGTTTCTGAGGGTTATGGTAAGTTAATCCTCTCTCTGAGTTCTCTCTGCATTGAGCTCCCAATCTACCTGGCTTTTCACAGTGTTCCATCTGATTGGAAACCTGCAGCCCTTAATTCTGTCTTAAGTTCTATGTAGGAATTGTTAGTGGCAGTCTGCAGTTCCCCATTTATGTAGAGCTCCCAGTATGCAGTCCCCATTTGTTGAGGTCTACTGTTCAATCTTTTTACCAATCCCCAGACTACACACTGGAAACTGCTGGTGACTACTGGCCAGAGTTAAACTGGGTCCAACTTAAAAACCAGACTGAGCTTGGGATGTAACCCAGGCCAGTTTAACCTGGGCTGAGTCTAGTGCAAAGCCTTGGGTGAATAAAATTTTGCTTTAAGTTTATTGCTAATGGAAGTCTTGGAATCAAATAACAAAAAAAACAAAACTGATGGGCATGCGTTGGGTATTTCAAAGCTGTTAGAGTGCATGCCACCTAACCTAAAGACTCCTGTGTTAGGCAAAGTTCGTCATGGAATGGGTTAGATTGGCAGTAAGTCACCTCCTGATCTCAAGAAAATTTCTTTGCAAAACATCGTAATTTTCAACCTAGAAGCACATTCCTTTACGTATTACTCTGGCTCTAAGAGACCCAAAGGTTTAGCTAATAATAAGATCTTTAAAATATCAAGGGTTAAGTGGGATACCTTCTGGCACACCTGCTTATTTTATGTCTTAGCATCATGGTCTTGGAAGCTATACATATCTACAGAAAACAACCTAGAATTACAAGGGCCATTATGAGAAACATTTCAATTAGATAAGATCAGTTAAGATCAAGAGATTGAAAACAGGAGCTGCCAAATTAATAAACAGAACAGGGTACCTATTTTACCTAGAATGCAAAAGCCTCGAAAAGGCGTCAATCTCCCAAAATAGTTTCATTGAAAGATTTGTTGCAAAAGGCTAATGAAAAATTAAGATGTAAGAGGTATCTAAAACAAAAAACTAAGCCTGAAATAACTCCTACTGCTACTTTACTTGAGTACTCATTCAAGTAATAACCTGTCTGAATTGTTTCTCCAGGCTGAAAAAGCTACACAATCACAAACAAAAGTCCACTGAGTTACTGGCCTAAGAGACAATCTGATTCATCCTTCAATGAAGAGCCTCTGTACAGACCCTTCCCAGAGTTGACAAAACTGAGTGATATACAGGTAAACTGCTACAGTATTCCTTTAAACAGCCAAGAATGACTAAAATTAATGAAAAATCTTGACACTGGAGTCCATAGAGGAGATTCTAGGAAAACTGGCACCAGTAGGCCAAGGGTGAAAATTCTAGCCAGAGTCAGCGCCCTAGACCTCAATCTCTAGTGCCCAGTCGAGAGAGGAAAATACAATTTCATGCTGTTCCTTCTTTTCCATCTCCAGACCCACATGTTTTTGATCTTTTTTCTCCTAGGAATAAATATTGCCTTCACATTTGTGTTGTTTTGTGTTCTAAGAACTTAGCGTGGCTTTCCACCTGCCTGGCATGCATGCAGGCTAGCAGTTCTTTCTTTTGGCTATTGTTGAGAGTGACTCTGGAGCTTGGGAAGGTAAGAAACTCTGCATCCTCTTTGAGGACACCTCGTGGGTCCATGGGGCTGTGTAATACTGTTTGTAAATATTTACTGTCTGTCTTATCTGAAACCTGACAATATATCTAAAAGAATTTAGTAACTCTATGATGAGAAATTTGAACAAACTAGACGCTGGCATTCACAGTCTAACACGAAAAACTTTAAGGCCTTTTCCTCTAAGCTAAATGTACCCAGAGGAAAAGAAAACATTATAACAAAGGTGGAAGGGGACATCAGTCCTTTATCAGCCAGGCTATAACCCAATTTGGGAACTAAGGTTGAACTGAGGGACAACTGTCTTAACCTTACACAACTTTGCAAAACTGGAAATACAGCTCTAGAGAAGTTCGAATTTCACCTATTCCTTTACAGCAATCCAGAAACCACCCCTATTTATCTCAAAAGCCTTGCATGCATTATAAAAATTCTGGCCTTAGGAAACCAAAAACCCTTCTTGGAAGAACTATATTAAGATTACTTGTCAAGGACAAATATACAAATCTTAAGTATCTTCTAAAAAGCTTTAAAATTCTGAGTAGATAAATTTAAACTTATCCCAACTGTTCTTTTATAAGCTAGTGAGTTTTGCATTATCCTACCCATCTCACGACTAAAATTTTAGAAAAAAACTATAAGGTCTCTGTGTGTCTATTTATGTGTGTCTATATATATGTGGTGTAGATGTATGATATTTTCTACCTCTGCATGGTGTTGCTAAAATTAAAAGAGCTTTTTAAAATTGGCTTAAAGAAATTAGGCACTTATGTAAATTAATTTCTCAGAAATAACAGAATTTCTCAGAAACTAACAGAAATGAATTTCAGGCCCATGTAATTTAAGAAAATATTTGGTATAAAAGGCAGTTTAAGGTTGCTGGCATCATTAAGACAGGCATGTCTTTATACTAATAGTTATCAGCATTAAATAGAAAACTTTTATTCAATCTGGGCTTATTATTCAAGTAAGTTCAGGAATCTGTTATAAAATTTGTCAGTGAAAAAAGAAAAAAAACTTAGGGTGATATTGTCTAATCTTTAACGAAGCTTTTGTGAAGACGGTTTGCTACAAACAAGCAAATTAAATAGATGTAATCAGGATGAACAATTTTAGGTGAACTTTTTAAACAGTTTCCCCAAATCTTTTTAGTAACCTGAAACCTTAATGTTTTGCAAAACTAAATTAAATGATGAATTAAGTTAAATTTACTGAATATCTGAACCTTGGAAAGTGTCAAGTGATATTAAATGTTTTTTTAAGCTACTAAATTCGGAGTATTTTGTTACAGATAGCTAACTAATAAATGAAGTAACTTGTAATACAGCTAGAAGTGGTAGAGGTCAAGCTCTCAACCACATCAATACACTTGCTGTTAGGAAGTTGGAGAAGGCATGAACGGAACTAAGACTATTTTCAGAATGTTTCCCCTGCTCCTGATGAAATGAAGAGAAATGGAGGGGGAACCATAGTGTTTGCTCCTGCTTTTCCTCACAAATCTATAAAAACACTTTTGCCATTTTATTACTCAGTAGTATCTTATTTGGACATATCTAAAATACCTGCCAAATGGAAGACTCTTAAAAAGTTTGCTTTAAAAAAAAAAAAATCATTAGAGAAGATCAATAAAGTTGTCTACTTTCAAATCACAATAGAATTTCCTAGTAGAGTGGTTCCCAAAGTATGGTCCACGGATCAGCAGCTTGAGGATAGGCCTAGAGTTCCTTAGAAGATCCCACCCCAGAATACTGAACCAGCATCTCTAAAAGTGGGGCTCAAGGATATGTGTTCTAACAAGTTTTCCAAGTGATTTTTATGCACGATTGAGTATCAAAAGCACTGCTTTATTTAAGACTCCTGTGAAAGTGACCATGGCTGTCCTACAGCTTTATGCCTATTATAGCTGAAAGTGTTTTCAAAATGAGAGTAAAGGCTTTGGGTGGCCTTCAGCCTAATTAAAATGTTTAAAGAGATTTAATTACTAAATGCCAAGCCACACAAATGTAAAGATCTTTCCTACAGAGAGACTATGTGATGAATTGAAGGCATTTTTTAATCAAATGCTTGGCAAGCAGTATGAGTTTTCCTGCTTGTAAACAGCTATACTAATGCTAAACATATTTATTCACAACTTGACAAGAAATACTGCCCTACAATTAATCATTTCCCAATTCTAATTCAGACAAAATACAAAGACACAATGTGTACCCCATTTTTGTTATAAAAAGAGTCACATACATAAATAATAATTAGATCTATCTGGTATGTACATATGTGCACATCTTTTTAGGCAAAACAATGCCAGATACTGAAAGCATGTTGGCTATCAAAAGGACATTTCACTTCACACATACACATACCTACATACATATATAAAATCACTGTTCGTTTTAACTATTTGCAATTATGAGTTATTAAAACCAGGTTATCTGTTAACTACAGGCTTCTATGAATAATTTTCAAATAAGATGCAAATTTTTAAAGAGTCATCTATATTCAGGGAGGAAAATAATTAAAATCTAAAGATCAACATTAGTTTTTACATATTTTTAAAAAGTCACGAGTAGCAATTAGCTCATGAAAATACACTGTAATTTCGTTCACTAGTTTTATTTAATGTGTGTTATCAAGATGTATATGTTAACAGGAATCACTCTCAACTGGTAACATGCTAAAATTCAAGGTCTATAAAACTGACTTAATTTTTTAAGAAATGTTTTATTTACTCCCTTCTAGGATTTCTATCTCATTTCCCAAATGTAATAATACTAGAAGTACCATAAAATGCTGCTATTAAATACAAAATTCACTATAAACTTGAACTCTAATGAGAGGAAAAGTTACCAAGTCAAAAGCAACTGTCTGAATATAAAAACTATTATGATTTTATAAGTGAGTAAGAGCGGGGTTTTTTCCCATTGTCTTCTAAATATTCATGGGGCAATTATTATATGGCAGGTACTGAGACAGATGGAGTAAACTACAGATATCAGTCCTTCTGGTTTGAATGTGCTCACAATCTATGGGTGGAGTGGCTGGAAGGAATGTGGTGTGTAGGGAGGGAATGGATACAGATGACAATACAATGTCCACACAGAGCAAACGTGAGCAAGATACTAAGAAGAAACTTTGACTCCCACCGTAGGGTTATTAGATCACCAATAAAATATATTCTAAATCACCATATTTGCTAACAGAGAAGAAAGTTCATAAATATTTGACAGATTAAGAAAAAAACAGCTAAACTTAAAATATTCATACACTGTTTCAGCAATTTTATTTCTAACAATTTATCGAAAATATATACAAATGCTCACAAAGACACATATTAATGATGATCACGGGGGGAAAAATTAAAAGCTATGAATAACCTAATATTCAATATGATGGAACTTGGTAATAAGTTATAAGTTATCAAACCTTCATACTACAGAATGCTGTGCAGTCATGAAAACAAATGAAGTAAGGTCATGTATATTAACATAAAAAGCTCTCTAAGATCTATGACTAGGTGAAATATTCAAGTCACAGAAGAATATTTATAAGATGGGTCCATTTATTTAAAGAACAAATTAGAATCATATTTTGTATGAATGTATGTGTATATTCATACAAACACCTCAAAGTGGTGAGTGAGAAAACTTACATCTAAATTCTGACTGAAATTGGTCCTAGAAAACAATATACTTTTAAATTGTTTAAAAAGTACATGAGAATACAGCATTCTTGTGTCATGTGTGGAAAAGGGGAAAAAAACCCCGAAAAGCTTTCCCTTTTAGTGGGTAAACTCCAGTTATTCTGACTGGTTGTGTTCTTATTGATTCTGGTAGTGAAAAAAAAAACTTATATTCCATTGAGATAGTAATGAACATAAAATCCTATCAATAGAGAGAAGTAATATGAAAACACTACCTTGAATATCTCTTGCTTTTTCGCCTTTACACAAACACATTATTGTGTATTTATTTTGTAGAAATGATGTAATTTAGGATGTTTTAAAAATTCTATTAAGAAAAGAAAATTCTATCAATAAAAAGTAACACTGATAGACAGATTATATCAGGTCCAGGCCCTACTTGGCAAATCATTAAAATTAAATGGTTCTTTGCTAGTTAAAGAAAACATACATACATACACATTTTCCCTAGGAAATATGCCAATGTTCCACAGAACACACAAAGGATGCCATGTTAAAAGCAGTAGAAAATCAATAAGCTTTATTTGGGGCTTAGCTTTTATAATGTTTTGAAGAAATGTGAACACAGGCACCCTTTACCACATACAGAAACTTAACAGTGACCAGCGGAAGTTTAGAAACCAAAAACTCTTCATTCACCCTGAGCCAAGGCATAGTGTTAATGCGTTATTGCACCCAGAAACTGAGATTTTCAACAACTGAAAGATAATTAAAGAGTGAACAAACTTTTTCATTTTTTTTTCCAACTGTGATATATTTCAAGCATATAGAGAAGGTTTAAAAAAGAAAACCGAACAGAGACCATCCATGTACTCTTCATCAAGAGTCCACCAATATAGAATTTACTCTATTTATCACATACTTCTGGAGAATTCAACGGACAGAGGAGCTTGGCAAGCTACAGTCTCTGTGTTCACAAAGAGTCGGACATGACTGAGTGACTAACACACACACACACACACACACACACACATCACACACCTAAACTTTTTCCATCCCTTTGTTCATGAGTCATGGTTATTTAATGCAGCTATTTAACCACCTAAAGAGAGTTCTCAAGAATCATGAGAGGTGCTAATCCACAATTTTGGGAAAGTGAAAAGTGAAAGTGAAGTCACTCAGTTGTGTCCCACTCTTTGCGACCCCTTGGACTGTAGCCCACCAGGCTCCTCCGTCCATGGGATTTTCCAGGCAAGAATATTGGAGTGGGTTGCCATTTCCTTCTCCAAAGGTTCTAAAAGATAACATGATCATTTCAATAACTCCTTTGCTCATGGGGATGGCTTCTCAATGTATCTGGCCCATTCTCATCTTTGTTCCTCTCTAACTAGTTCCTAACACATAAGTGCACAATTTGTCTGAACAAAACATTTGCCATCTCCATTCCTTACAGCACTGAGCCTAAAGACTTCAGTGTGACATAAAAGGCCATTTCTGGTCTGACCCTAATTCACCCCTTGACCTTATGGTAACTCAGCAGCTAGTGTTCACTGAGCACTAACTATATGGTAGGTCTGGTCCTAGGAAATTCAACTGCTTATTTCATATTCCTTCAAAACAGCTCTATAAGGAAGGTTTTACTACTACTCTTGATTTATAGCAAGCAAATGGTAGCAGAGAAAATTTTTAAAAACTGACCCACATCTGCCTGATTTTCAGTTCTATAATTGAAACACTCTACTCACTGCTCGTTTTTGTAGCAGCCTTTCTTTACCTTGTGTATTTATTCTAACACTACTGGTTTCAGCTGCTTGAATGCATTCCCTACACATCCTTTATTCAATCTTACTCATTTTTTAGACATAATTTAAATTTTACCTCTTCAGTGACAAGTGACCAAACATTTCAGTAAGTGAGAGTTTAATAAATAAAACAATACTCCTAAGGTCACGATTTCTACTGGATGAACTACATGAAATAAAAAATATTTACTTTCATAAGCTAGGCTTTAGACAGCTAGGATGAAACTATTTCTAACATCTAGCTATAGGAAAGGAATCCAGGAGATTCTAAATAATCTACAGGGCAATACTTCCAACATTGGTAAACTAGGTATTAGTGACTTCATATTATGTTTATGTCTTAGCAGGCATCACTTTTCTGGTATCCTTGACTTTTTCAGTTTCTGATACAATCATCAATAAAAGGGTATTCTACTAAAATGACTATTTTAATAGATACAGAATTCTATCTTCTTCCTTAGATTTTTTTTTTTTTTCCTGGGGATAATTATACTGAAGAGAAGCAGAATAAACCACCTCAAACTGTGCCATTTTGTCATTCTGAGCTGAAGGCAATGAAGCAGATTCAGGAACAACTTTTACTTCTCCCCTAACTACCTAAAAGAATTTATACAGGTGGTCTGGCCAAGAAAGGGAGCTATTACCACAAAAAATGACTTATATGAATGACCTATCTGTGTGGCAGGAAAAACACCTCCTCTTATCATCCTGTGAATTATCCTTCTTCCTTTTGAAGCTCTAGGCTCCTATCCCATCCCTTAGCTCAGAATATAAGCCTCCATTGCCTGACATGCAGGTAGTTCTTGTATGTTATTGGGATCTTGTGCATATGAAATTAGGTTTGCTACTGTTGTCAATTCATTTATTAGATCAACCAAAGAACCTGGTAGAGAATGGAAAATGTTTCTGCACCTACAATATCATGGAGTTAATTTAAAATCACAGTTAAATCTCTAAAAATCTCTATGATATAAGGTTGCTTTCTACCTAACAGAGCCTTAAATTTTGAAAGGAATTTAATGACAGAATAGAGTCTGTGAATAACTGGCAAACTGGCTATGTGATGGAGTATAAATGTCAGCTCCATGGTGTAAATAATCTAACCATTGCCAATTTCAAGTTACCAACAGTTTAACAACTTGCTCACAAAATTCCTAAATATCTAACACTACTCATGTATTCCAACACTAGTGAGGATTTTTAAAATAAGCCAGACAGAGGAAGAGAAATATCATATGATATTGTTTATATGTGGAATCTACAAAAAATTATACAAATGAACTTATTACAAAACAGAAGCAGATTCACATATAGAGAAAACAAACTTAAGCTTATCAAAAGGAAAGGGGTGGGGAGGGATAAAATAGGAGTTTGAGATTAACATACATACACTACTACTTATAAAACAGGTAAACAACAAGGACCTACGGTACAGCACAGGAAACTATATCTTATAATAATCTATAGAGGAAAAGAATCTGAGGGGAGATAAAGGAAAAGAATCTGAAAAGGAATTATATAACAAAATCTATTTGCTATATAACTGAATCACTTTGCTGTACATCTAAAACTAACAACATATTGTAAGCCAACCATACTTCAATTTTTTTTAAAGGAAAAAAGTGCAAGGAAGGAGTTAAAACAACAACTACATCAGTTGTTCAAAGTCACAGAAAAAAAAAAAAATGTCAGTATCTAGTCTAAAAGCCAGGAAAACTGCCTCTTGGTCTAACCTTGTTATTCTCAATCCTATAGAGTCAGCTGGGAACTTACAAAAATGCTTTGCCTAGCCTCACCCTAGAGCAATCAAAAAATAATCTCTGGAAATTCCCCTTCTCCATAAAGAAAAACAAGTGGAAAAAAAACCTCCCTGGTGCTTTTAATACAACTAAATTCAGGAATTCCTATAATTCATTTTCCCACTTCATGGGTGCCGATAGGAAATCCCCATCCTTTTATATGAACTTGGGTAGTGAACAAAATACACACTAACCAGCAGAAATATCAATAACCTCAGATGACACCACCCTTATGGCAGAAGGCAAAGAGGAACTAAAGAACTTCTTGATGAAACTGAAAGAGGAGAGTGAAAAAGTAGGCTTAAACCTCAACATTCAAAAAACTAAGATCAGGGCATTCAGTCCCTTCACTTCATGGCAAATAGATGGGGAAACAATGGAAACAGTGACAGACTTTATTTTCTTGGGCTCCAAAATCACTGCAGATAGTGACTGCAGCCACAAAATTAAAAGACGTTTGCTGCTTGGAAGGAAAGTTATGACAAACCTAGACATTAAAAAGCAGAGATATCCCTTTGCTGACAAAGGTCAGTATAGTCAAAGCTATGGTTTTGCCAGTAGTCATGAACAGAGGTGAGAGTTGGACCATAAATAAGATTGAAAGCCGAAGAATAGATACTTTTGAGCTGTGGTGTTGTAGAAGACTCTTTAAGAGTCCCTTGGACTGCAAGGAGATCCAACCAGTCAATCCTATAGGAAATCAATTGTGAATATTCATTAGAAGGACTATGCTGAAGCTGAAACTCCAATACTTTGGCCACCTGATGTGAAGAGCCCTCTCATTAGAAAAGGCCCTGATGCTGGGAAAGATTGAAGGTAGGAGGAGAAGGGGATGACAGAGGATGAGATGGTTGGATGGCATCATGGACTCAATGGACATGAGTTTGAACAAGCTCCAGGAGTTGGTGATGGACTGGGAAGCCTGGTGTTCTGCAGTCCAAGGGGTCACAATGAGCTGGACACGACTGAGGAACTGAACAACCACCACCAACAGTACAAATTAGCATAATATTTTAAAATTTTATGAGTTTCAAGTATATTCCACGTTCAGTTCAGTTCAGTCACTGAGTTGTGAACGACTGAAAAACAAGTAGCCTTGTACTGGAAAAACCATAGACAGACCGTTGTTGGCAAAGTAATGTCTCTGCTTTCTAATATGCTGTCTAGGTTGGTCATAACTTTCTTTCCAAGGAGTAAGTGTCTTTTAATTCCATGGCTGCAATCACCATCTGCAGTGATTTTGGAGCCCCCCAAAATAAAGTCAGCCACCATATCTACTGTTTCCCCATTTATTTGCCATGAAGTGATGGGACCGGATGCCATGATCTTAGTTTTATGAATGTTGAGCTTTAAGCCTACTTTTTCACTCTCCTCTTTCACTTTCACTACAAGGCTCTTTAGTTCCTCTTCACTTTCTGCCATAAGGGTGGTATAGTCTGCATATCTGAGGTTACTGATATTTCTCCTGGGAATCTGGATTCCAGCTTGTGCTTCATCTAGCTCAGAGTTTCTCATGATGTGCTGTGCATATAAGATAAATAAGCAGAGTGACAATATACAGCCTTGACATACTCCTTTTCCTATTTGGAACCAGTCTGTTGTTCCATGTCCAGTTCTAACAGTTGCTTCCTGACCTGCATACAGATTTCTCAAGAAGCAGGTCAGGTGGTCTGGTATTCCCATCTCTTTTCACGTGCAGCCATGAATTATAACTATTGAAATATTTTCTAAGCTTTTGGCCCTGCTTTTACAAAACTGAGACAGACTTGCAATTAGTGCACTGATTTTATTTAAATGAGTGCTTCTGTGTTGCTTAACAAACTGGCAATGTTCTCTTGAACAGTTCACTTAACAAATTAAACTATTTTTCCTTCTATTAGTTTATCCAACTCTTTCTTACACAGAGAAAAGAGGTTACTTTCAGTAAGTTTCTAAATTAATTATCACAAGTTCCTTATCACGTTAACTAGATAATTCCACATCCATCTTGGCCTGCTTGCCCTCCCACTCCCCTTCCCTCCTCCCTGTTTTCTTTTCTTCCATCCCTCCATTCAAATATTTATAGAGGCTACTAAATCCAATCCAAGACCTTCCTACATCTCAGAGATATCTAATAAATTCATCTGACTGTCATTCAGCAGCTGAAACTCTATTCAGATACATATTCTAAAATTATAGGTCAATTAGTAGCTTTGTTTACAAGCCACAAATACTGTTTAAATTTTGCAGATCTGGTGGATAAGTGTAAGAGTCTTTTTGCCAAGTCAGTTGCATTTCCAACTGCATGATCTAATGTGCTTGAAAGGAAGCCTCTAGTATTATTTCCTTTTCAAAGGGAACCACAGATGAAGGTCCACAATAGACCTGCCTTTAAATTCCTTAAAATAAGTATAATCCTGAAATCCTTCATTTTTTTCTTTTCTGCATTTCCCTTCATTCTCAATATATCACTCTTTCTTTACCTTGGAATTGATGTGCAAGGACTGCAACACTGGATTTCAAATGCTATGATGTTTGAGTTATGTGAACATTTTCTTCTTCAAAGGAATAATGCAAAGAAAACATTTAGAGTGACAGTGGTTTTTGTTTTCTCCTTTCTGGTTATCTGGATAACAATTAGAAAGTACGAAAAAATATGTTTCAACACAGCTATTTCCAGATAGTGGGAAACTCTTAATATTCTCTGATGGAGGATCCATATCAGCCATGGCTTTTAAGAAGGCTCTGCCTCTTGGAAACTTGTTCAGTGGTCACATACACACTGGTTACAAATGACATTATCCTGTGAAAACATAACTCTAATGGCAAATATTTGCAAGTGAAACAGTGTTAAAGTCAGTCAGTCATGTCAGACTCTTTGTGACCCCTTTATAGCCAGCCAGCTCCTCTGTCCATGGGATTCTCGAGGCAAGAATATTGGAGTGGGTTGCCAGTCCCTTCTCCAGGGGATCTTCCTGACCCAGGGATCGAATCTGGGTCTCCTGCATTGCAGGCAGATTCTTTACTGACTGAGCTATTAGGGAAGCCTGCAAATGCTGGAAATACGTCCAAATTTGTCCAGAAAGTCACCATGTACTTATGCAAACCCCCAAGGTTGTCAATGGCACATTTTTATGTTCAAACACCTCAAAAATATTCATTTACTGCCTATTGTTGTTACACAAAACTTATCCAAAAAAATTTGATGTTACAGGTCTGACTGGCAAAATCCTTAGATTAATATACACTGCTTAAAAAAATTCTTAGGTATAAGCAGATTAAATATTTAATTCCCAAGATTTTATAGAAATTTGGCTTAGAACTATTAACTAAATAAAAGAAGCAAAGAAACATACGAAATTATTAGCTCTTGAAGTAGAGAGACAATTTCTTACTAATTTTATCTCTAGCACTTGGAAGAGTACCTGGCAGGTATAGCAGATGTTTAATAAATGATAATCAAACACCAGCTTGGGAACTGGAGAATACCATGAGCAACAGGTTGTGCTTGTACTGGTGTTTACTAAGCAATGCTTTTTCAACTTTTGAAGGGCAAAAAACGTTAAATATCTAGAAATATATAGACAAGCTGAAATAATTGCAAGTAACACTGTTACGTCCTCTACCTACATTTAATAGTTCTTAATATTTTGCCATATTTGCTTTATTTGTGTCTCCATGTAAAGATTATGCTGAACCATTCAAAGTAACTTACCTTCTTAATGACTCTGCCCCAAACACCTTGGGATGCATTTCCTAACATAAGGACATTCTACCACCCAATCATAGTATTATTATAACTCATAATAATTCCCTATTATTATCTAATATGTAGTCCATAGTGAAATTTTCACAATCATCCCCAAAATGTGTTACAGACACAGATACACAAACAGGATCTACTGAAGTTCACACATTGTATATGGTTCTTAGGACCTATGGTCAGTCTTTAAGATCCACTCATTTCAAATTTTCTTTTATATATTTTATTCCATTTGTGTCTGACTTACATCAAGTATTTTTAAACCTGTAACTTGAAACTGAGCTCTATGAATTACGGTTAAAAGGACATTATGGAGACCTCTGGCTCATGCGTCCCACCCTTTCAATAAGCAGAGGTCATGTGGGTTAGGAATAATTTTGCACTTGACACACACTTGGGATCCGGGGCATAAACCACTACAAGCATCTTTTATGACTGCTTAACCAATTCATTTTAAACCCCCTGACTAAAACAGGAAACTGTTTTCTAGAATCAAATTGAAGGAAAATACAGAATATTTAATTTCTTCCTGCATGGAATGCTTTCAGTACAGTTCAGTTCAGTAGCTCAGTCATGTCCAACTCTTTGCAACCCCATGAATCACAGCACGCCAGGCCTCCCTGTCCATCACCAACTCCTGGAGTTCACTCAAACTCACATCCATTGAGTCGGTGATGCTATCCAGCCATCTCATCCTCTATCGTCCCCTTTTCCTCTTGCCCCCAATCCCTCCCAGCATCAGTCTTTTCCAATGAGTCAACTCTTCACATGAGGTGGCCAAAGCACTGGAGTTTCAGCTTTAGCATCATTCCTTCCAAAGAAATCCCAGGGCTGATCTCCTTCACAATGGACTGGTTGGATCTCCTTGCAGTCCAAGGGACTCTCAAGAGTCTTCTCCAACATCACAGTTCAAAAGCATCAATTCTTCGGCGCTCAGCCTTCTTCACAGTCCAACTCTCGCATCCATACGTGACCACTGGAAAAACCATAGCCTTGACTAGACGGACCTTTGTTGGCAAAGTAATGTCTCTGCTTTTCAATATGCTATCTACGTTGGTCATAACTTTTCTTCCAAGGAGTAAGAGTCTTTTAATTTCATGGCTGCAGTCACCATCTGCAGTGATTTTGGAGCCCAAAAAGATAAAGTCTGACACTGTTTCCACTGTTTCCCCATCTATTTCCCATGAAGTGATGGGACCAGATGCCATGATCTTCATTTTCTGAATGTTGAGCTTTAAGCCAATTTTTTCACTCTCTTCTTTCACTTTCATCAAGAGGTTTTTTAGTTCCTCTTCACTTTCTGTCATAAGGGTGGTGTCATCTGCATATCTGAGGTTACTGGTATTTCTCCTGGCAATCTTGATTCCAGCTTGTGCTTCTTCCAGCCCAGCGTTTCTCATGATGTACCCTGCATAGAAGTTAAATAAGCAGGGTGACAATATACAGCCTTGACATACTCCTTTTCCTGTTTGGAACCAGTCTGTTGTTCCATGTCCAGTTCGAACTGTTGCTTCCTGACCTGCATACAGGTTTCTCAAGAGGTAGGTCAGGTGGTCTGGTATTCCCATCTCTTTCAGAATTTTCCACAGTTTATTGTGATCCACACAGTCAAAGGCTTTGGCATAGTCAATAAAGCAGAAATAGATGTTTTTCTGGAATGCTTTAGCGTGATACAAATTGGAAATGTAAAATACTTTTTATACAGTATGAAGAAATTAATTTTCTAACTTAGACAACTTCTATTTTATAATTCTTAATGTTAGCATTATCATTCTAATCAAAAAAACACTATTATGTGCTCAAAGTATAGGATGGAGGAAAACCCTTGACAATGTAGAGATCTTACTAGGAAATGTGGCAGACAAAGTGAAAACATGAAGACTGAAGGTTTTCAAATATGGGCACCAGAAAGGGTGCGTCTTTCCATTTCTGTCCTCTTACTCTGTGTTCCAATCCCAAGGAGAACAGCACAATGTCCCCAGTCCTCACATGGCATTCTCACTCTGTCCTAGGGATATCTGGAGTAAGGGGTACTGTTTAGGTGTACCATCAAGCCACTAGAAGTAATAAGACCTCCATCAGTGATCATTCACTGTCAAGACATTAACTGGTATAAGGCAGGGATACTAGGGTACCAGCACTGATTGTTTACTTTTTCCTTAGCTGCAGAATCTCAAAAGAATACCAATTCTATGATATTTTTCACCCTCCTTTTCAACTCGGAATCAAGTCAATATTTTCTGAGTAGTGAAATATAAACCAAAGCACAGTGTAGGACATTTCGTATCAGTCTGGCCATTATGTCACTCCCCATCCCAATATATGAATATCTTAAACTACACAGGATTCATCACCCTTATTACCCATCAAAATAAAAATTAATTGAGTGAAAAATACATAGCCCATTGCATGCAGAGGTCATAATACAGGCAGGTCTTATTGAGGGAATAACAGAGAAACCAAAGGAAAATAGATCATCTGTGGAGGAAACCAATGCTCCTCCTATGTTACTAAGCAAGATGTTTGCTCAGTCCCAGTATAAACTCTCATTCAAAGGTTTTCTGGAACACTGGATTGAATGTAGACAGCAGGGGAAGGTGTAGCTGATAACAGGAACAGAGAGAGCTGTTATGTTATCTATGGTAGATTAGGGCACAGGAAAAAACACACTCACCTCAACTAGAGTGTAATAATCTCAGGCTTCAATAGAAACATAGAGAGGTGAAATCAATGTAAGCTAGACAGCAAAGAATCAAAATCAGTAAGGAAAGAAAACTTAATTTCAAGCTTCTAAGGAGAAATTATAAATAATGTGAAATTTAAAATGTATTAGCAAAAACAGATTATCTCTTTCTCTCAAGCAAAATGACTAAACTTGAAAGTTTCTTGAAGACTTTCAATTGTGAATATTTAAAAGCAAATTCACATATTTGCCAGACAGGAACAAGTGTCAGGGGAGGGAAGGAATATTAAAATGAAAAGTCTGGGATAATACACACCAAAATATTAATACTAACATGTATGACTGCAGTTTATCAATTTATTTTCCTTTCTTCTTTATACCCTTATGCAAGCTTTAATAATTTTAAATTGTGTATGAATAATTTTTAAATTAAGACAAAGAGCTTCGCAAAAAAGAAAGCATTCAAGCATTTATATAATAATGTAGTATAAACATTAGACACAGAAAGCTCATCAAATCCAAATACTCCCCAAATAGCTTCTATGAAACAAAATAGTAACTTGCTCTTAATGAAAGAATGGAGCCTCCTAAAGAGACTCATTTTTAAATGCTGCTAATAGTAAAGGCCTTTTTATACTATTCAAGGGATTCTTGAGGCAAGAATACTAGAGTGGTTTGCTATTCCCTTCTCCTGAATATTCATTGGAAGGACTGATGCTGAAGCTGCAATATTTTGGTCACCTGATGCAAAGAGCCAACTCATTGGAAAAGAAAGGGGAAAGATTGAGGGCAGGAAGACAAAGGAGCAACAGGGGATAAGATGGTTGGATGGAATCAATGGACTTAAGTTAGAGCAAATTCCAGAAGAGGGTGAAGGACAGGGAAGCCTGGCATGCTGTAGTCTATGGAATTGCAAAGAGCTGCACATGACTTAGAGACTGGACAACAATAACAGTAAAGGCCAGGATCTCTGAGTTCCAGACCAGAGCCTTGCTTCTCCAAGTATGGCTCTCTACATCAACAGCAGGAAAAATGATCTGAAAAAAGGTGAAGGATCACACTGGAGGAAAACAGAAGATTTTTAATTTCCTGCTGCTCCAAAATATGTAATACTCTAAAGTGATATATATATATATATATGTATATGTATATATGAACTATAAAATACTTTACGGATGAGGAGAAATAACAGAAATTAACTTTCTAACTTGAACAACTTTAATTGTATAATCCTCAGTATCACACTCATCAGAAATGCAGACTCTGTAGCCACAACTCACATCTGCTTGAATTAGAGAACTGAGGAATTTATTGGAGAATTACTGAGTTAGGAAATTTATTCTATGCCTACTGCAAATAGTATGTTTCGATCTGTAGTTTCACAGTAGAACCCCAGGAAAACTCTGGATACTAAAAGATGTTAGAAATAAGATTTTTTTCCATTTTTCAAAACTTCTATCTGAACTGTTTTCCACCTATAGCTACTTACAACAGTAACAACAACAAACAATAAAGACAACTCTCAGTACTACAACTACATTGAAAGAGAGCAGCTAACATTTATTGTGTCTTTGGCATGCACCAGGCTCAGAGGTGGGTCCTTGTCATGATCCGCTGTGCTGGTGTGCTACTCTGAGCCATGTCAATGCTAATTAATATATGATCTATAATGCTTTCCTCATGAATCTTGGCTGAGCCTGTGACTTGCCTTAACTGCTATAAATGTGACAAAAAAAGATGTTCCACTAGTTCTAGGCCTATGTCTGAAAAACGCCTGGCAGTCTCAGGTAGAGACCCTGAGGTGCCATGCAATAAGTGTGGTTACTCTGCTGGGAAGGCCATAAGAAGGGACTGTGTGGAGAGATCATGTGGAGAAGTAGAGGCCTCAGACAATGTGGGGATGAGCAAAGAGCCCAACGGCCCTCGCATCACAGCTGAGCCCCAACACCAGCCAACCTGCAAGCTGAATGCAGCCAAGAGAGTGAACAGCGAGAAGAGCAGAAGTGGCCACCTGATCCCAACCCAGATTGCTGAATTATGAGGAAACAAAATGATTAATGTTTTAAGTCACTAAATTTTGGAATGGTCTGCTACACAGCAGTTAACAACCAAAACAGTACTTACTATATAGACATCTGTCTCATTTCAATCTCACAAAAACCCTAAAATTAGGTACTAAGAATATCCTCTTTCTATAGGAAGGTTTATCCAATTTGAATACAACCACACACCAGTATATCCAGGAGCTAGGGCTAAGGCTTTGTGTATAATAATGATTCTGTACATTATGCTACATCCAGTACCTTTCTTCCTGATCTGAGGACTGAACATCTCCTCTTACTGGCTGTGTCGCCTCTCATCTATAAAGAAAAGCAAGTGAACCCATGGCTGTCTAAGCTCCTTGCCAGCTCTATAATTTCATGACTGTTTAAAGTAATAATTATTTGTTGTTTATATAGCACGGCCTTCATCACAGCACATCCCATGCACAAACATGTGGCCTCGATTGAGCAAAGGTCAGAAGGGTAAAATGAACCCCCAAAACATCAGAGCTTAATTGCCCCAGTGATCGGAATCACAGTGACAACCCCACCAAGCTGGAAGGGAAGGTTCAATGCAAATGAAAACACCCTAACCACGCTGCCCTTCTAGAATGTCTTTAAACAACTTGGTCTGTCATACAGTCCTTTGCGGCCTTTAATTAAAATAGAAATGGCACATCGACGTATTACCATTCCTTTCTAGTTTGCTAATTTGTGATTAGGAAAGTCTTCCAACAACAATGAAAAAAAACAGACAGTTAATCACCTTTGAGATTCAACACAACAAAGTAGCTGAGAAGGAGAAAGGGACTTTTTTATGACTTAAATTGTTATGTGGTCAATCAACTCTAATCTATTCTAATTTATTCACATGGAAGGTCAATTATCCAAATGCTCTTAATTCAGCAGGCACCTGATCTTGGTGGCCAGTGAACCATTCAAAGGGCAGCTGTGGTGTGTGCATGTGTGTTTTAATATGAATTACTTACCACATTTGGACAGCTTTCTCTTCTACTATTTAAACTAGCATGCCCTGTTTGACAAAGTACATTTAAGAAGAGAGAACAAACACTAAATGTTCTTTGTTTTCTGGAATAAAAACGTATTCTCCATGGCCTTTCTCTAGTCAATGTATACAAAGAACTCACCAGATTCATGCTACAACCACCTATCTGAAGGAAAACATTGTAACAGCTTTACAGAAATAATGGTACCACCTTTAGAACACCAGATCACATGTCACGCATTTCCACTGGCACTGAAGTAGCACCAACTGGACTGGGACACCACATACACACAGAATGCAGGCAGCAGACTTTCAAGCCAAGCACTGCTTTCTCTAAAAACTATTTCATCTTCCAAATAAGCCTAAAAGGCATGTCAAGGAACAGCGTATATTTGTCTTTGCACTTCCTATGGAAGTTTTTGTTTGTTGATTTGCTCAAAGGTCCAGTTTAAACTGGAGTTAACTTATCTAACTGCTTTATACTGGAAGAGAAATTTACCAGGGAAGATCAAAAACACTGGAAGTATTCCATGATAAATAAGAGGAACTATGCCAAAGAGCTAAGCAGCAGAACTGGATAGTCAAGAACAAAGAAATACATGAACTTAAAACATGTAAGTATTTATTCTTTTATATAAAAGAAGACTGGTGGTGGGTAGGCCAGGACTGGTTTGACACTACCTGAAGTCAATCAGAGACCTGAGTGAGTGAGTGAAACTCACTCAGTCGTGTCCAACTCTTTGCAACCCCATGGACTATACTGTCCATGGAATTCTATAGGCCAGAATACTGGAGTGGGTAGCCTTTCCCTTCTCCAGGGGATCTTCCCAACCCAGGGATCGAACCCAGGTCTCCCACATTGCAGGTGGATTCTTTACCAGCTGAGCCACAAGGGAAGCTCAAGAATACTGGAGTGGGTAGCCTATCCGTTCTCCAGTAGATCTTCCCGACTCAGGAATCGAACTGGGGTCTCCTGCATTGCAGGCGGATTCCTTACCAACTGAGCTATCAAGGAAGCCCATCAGACACTCAGACCCTGTTGATCTTTCACTGTCACCATGCAGAACTACCATACTAAGTTTATTTCTTAGTCCAAGAGTACTGCTAGAGCTCCAGCCATAACCAAGTCATTCCAAGCAGCAGGGAAGAGCAGGAAAAAAGCAAAAGGGCTTCTTTTCCAACTGCTTCAGCTTATTAAAAACAGCCTTGACAGAAGTCCCACACTACACTTTGGTTTATATCTCAATGGCCAAAAAGCAATCACATAATTCTACCTAGCTGAAAGAGAGGCTAAAAAACATTCACAGAATTGACTGACATTCTGTTGAGATGCTGCTACTAAAGAAGAACTAATGAACTGAAACTTGATATCCCAGAACAAAGATTCTCTGCCTTATACCAATAAATGTCTTGAGACTAAATTATTCCTGATTGAGGTCTTATAATTTCCAATGACAGACATATAGCTAAAAATAATGAGTGCTAATAACAAATTAAATCTAAAAAAAAATACCGAGTAAAAGTTATAATTTGGTTCACATAATGCATTATAGTAACAATAAAAATGACAATAATATTAATAATTATTTCTAATATCAGAAAGTATATACAAATTGTTGAACATCATGTTTTATGTTAACTGATGCAATACCTTATTTTAACCAATTTTCATAACAACTTTGCAAGGATTTGAATAACTCCATTTTACAGAGAAGACACTGACTTCAGAGTTGGGAAGTGACTTTTCTAAGGTTATACATCATTAGGAAGAGACAGAGCTATAATGTAACCAGTGCCCTCCTGATCATGCTGGTGCTATCCATTATCTTGATAAGGTCGTTAATACTCTCATTTTATAGTTGATAAAACTAAGGTTCAAATAATTAAGAGTGCTTTGACTTACTACAATTATAATTTGCTATAATTTCAAACTAATGGTAGAATTTTATTTGTAAAAAATTATTTTTTTACTCACTGACTCCTAATGGGCCCAGAGATGGAGTTAGGAAATCTGGTTTCTCATCCTGACTATGTATTAATAGTAATTCCAACTTGATTGTCAAAACAATACATGTCCACTGAGAAGGAAAAATCAGTACAATGCCGAAAAGAAGTAAAACTCACTCCCACAAAGCACCAATCAAAGATACTATTACCAACGTGAACATTTTGGTGTGCCCTCTCTGGGAGTTTTC
The DNA here is from genome assembly GCF_027580195.1 of Bos mutus. Classification (NCBI taxonomy): domain Eukaryota; kingdom Metazoa; phylum Chordata; class Mammalia; order Artiodactyla; family Bovidae; genus Bos; species Bos mutus. Next base: position 34,329,516 of record NC_091638.1, on the reverse strand, counting down.
TGATCAAGATTTACAGATGGAGACGGGAACATGGAGAGAGACAAATTAAGTAATTTGCCTCAAGTTTCTAAGCAAAGGGGCCAGGACTCAAGTCCATTCTGCCCAAGGTTCCTGTATATTCAGTGACCCAGCACATTCATGAGTCTTAACCTTTCTTCTGTAAGACATCCCATGTATGTGCATGCCTGGAAATTTCTGTAACAGAGAGATCACCCTTTCTTTTACTGTGCTCTTAAGAAAATGCATTTATATGTTTCTCTTTCAAGGAGCAAGATAGAGAAAACTGAAATGTGACTATTAACAAATTACCATGCTGTACACGAATTTAACACCCCAAACAAAACTCAGGGTTTGAACATTCGCAATGCACTGAAGCCAATTCATTCTCATTTTCTTTTGCCAACTCCATAAGTCTGCTTGAAATCTTAAGCATAGATTATATGTTTAAGTGACTCTGGTATTCTGGCAAATAAAAACATAAAATGTAATTAGATTTCTATATAACTATAACAGAAGAAGTATAAAGGAAGTTGGTGTTCTGAGAAGGAAGGAGTAAGTATATTAATTTCAAGATGCTTTTAATCACATACTATGCATCAAACGCTGAGAACATGGTGATAAATCAAACGAGAGGACCTTACATCTAGTATAAGTTTTCTCAACCTGATTACTATTGTCACTTTGGGCTGTATAAATCAGTGCAGGACTATTGCAGGATGTTTAGAAGCACCCCTGGCCTCTTCTCACTAGATGCCAGTAGCACAACTACCCCAAAACATTGGGACAATGACTCCAGATGCTGCCAAGTATGCCATGGGCCAGGAAGGGCTGGGGGGAACACGAGAGGTCCAATGATATGTTAAATTCCCTCCAGTTCACTCAACGTGGGAAGATTTGCAAGGCAGTAGTGCTAACTGAAGCAGGAAAAGTAGGGAGGACCTTCTTAGTCAAGGGTACTTAGAACAGATGGTAAGAGTATGTAGCAATGGAAGGTAAGGGTCTCTGCCTGATGACATAAGCTTCTGAATCTGTCTCAAGAGCTTAGAATTCTGTCTGCAGGAAATGAGGATCAACTCAGGTTTGTGAGCAGTGACAAAAAGCCAGTCCTAAGAGGTGAACTAGAGGGCATGCTGCTGTGGCTTCTGCCTTTTATTGCTTTCAGTAAAGTCAACTAGGAGATGAAGAAATGACAATGCCCCCTCCCCCTTAAATTGTCTACTTAACAAAGCAACTAAACATCACTGAAATTTTTCTGATTTTTAAAACAGAGATATTTCAACACACAGAAAGCATTTTGCACTTTGCCTCAAACACAAAGTACTCCAAGAAATGTTAATTCTTCATTGTTATCACTATTGCTGCTGTGATTATTAAAGGAAGACAGGGTAATGATGGCTGACGTCAGCATTTCTCAGATTTGTTCCAATAAACTCTGGAATCTGGGAAGTGTTAAAAATATCTGTATAAACATGCAGATGTGCACAGTGAATTACTTTCTTTTCAAAATTTATTTTTTTAAAAAGGAAACTATGACAAAGGATAAAAAACCAGGAGGTATTTTTCTTTATCTCCATGTATTTTGTTATAAATGCTTAAGTTCCCTAACCTGTATTTTCCTATAAAGGAGAAAACATAAACTAATTTTTTTTTTACCTTTTCTTAAGGCAATTAGTTTGGTCCATGAGGCCACTCTTTTCTTGTCCTCTGAGTACATGTTCATGTCCCCCTAGACTTGAGACAGTGTAAGTCTTGAAAACACTGCCCTCATCAAGTACCTGGGACTGTCTGGGGGAAAAAAAAAAAAACAACCCAGTTTTGGGATTCTGTGGTTATGCAAGGGCCAGCCCTCTTGAACTGAGGGGAAAGGGTCATCTGGACAAAAAGGTCAAGGAGAAAACTGCCTTGCCAGCTGTCTGCACTTCACTCCAAGGCAAACAACGGACAGAGAAAGAAAGAATCTCAAGCAGGTATTGAAACAGCAGCAGTGTTGGAAGAAGGCCAGGGAAACACATCTGCAAACAACCAGACAACTGGGCGTTGTTGTTCTGTAGTTACAGGGCCATCCTATCCTGCACACTGGAGGCAATTTTCTCCCATGACACACTGTGTTTTGTCTTCCTGAACATGTAACCTCCGGATGTGGACAGCAGAGACCTCGCCTGGGCCCATTCCTTTACAGAGTGCTCAAACAGTTACTGACACTTTTCTAATTATTCTGTCAAGAATCAATCTTGGAAGTCCCTAGTTCGTCAGTGCTCTGATTGACAGGGCAATCAGCACTTTACTTAAAGCCTAAGTACCAACTACTCCTGGTCTGCAAGAGCTCTCCACCTGCTTAAAGAAAAGAAAAATTCACAACCGAAAAAGGTGAGAAGTCCTCAAGAAGTGAAATTTTACAAGCCTGTGAGCACACACCCTTCTAGGGAACAGAGCTTTCCCAGCCAGCACCCCTCAGAAATGGGGATACCCCATTCACAGAGGTATGTTTCCAAATTGCAAGCATTGTGGCTAGGATTTACTCCGTGCTCACTGTGGCTGCTCAAAACACAATGAGAAGGAAAGAAAAGTCAATGTCAAAAGACTTCGCTAGGTCCAAGCAGACCAAAGTGCCCAAGGGTGGAACAGAAGTCTAGACACCACCACTCACCTCCAAAACAAAACACACATTTCAATCAAATCAAATATTTGATTAATATTTAATATTAATCAAATTTAGCCAAATTCCACTCATTTGTTTTCTTCTAAAAGTTGCCTCCATATAGTAACCAATGCTCTGCTTCAATTTTACCCTTGGGAGTGGTACTGCAGGTAATTTCTCAGACCATACACAGAAAGATAAATGAAATGGGTGGATCAGTATCTCAGCTGGTTTGAATGTGATGGTCAATGTTTGTGGGAAAAAAACACGAGGCTACATGTTATCACCTAGTGTCAAAAACCAAAGGAGCACAGAGTAGGGAAAGAGATTACATGAGAAGTAATGTAAAAAAGAGATTACATGAGAGCCACTGGGATGAAGTGGAAGTCAGTTAGTTCAGTCACTCAGTCGTGTCCAACTCTTTGTGACACCATGGACTGCAGCACGCCACACTGCCCTGTCCATCACCAACTCCCAGAACTTACACAAACTCATGTCCATCGAGTTGGTGATGCCATCCAACCGTCTCATCCTCGGTCGTCCCCTTTTCTTCCCGCCTTCAATCTTTCACAGCATCGGGGTCTTTTCTAATGAGTCAGTTCTTCGCATCAGGTGGCCAAAGTATTGAAGCTTCAGCTTCAGCATCAGTCCTTTCAATGAATATTCAGGACTGATTTCCTTTAGGATGGACTGGTTGGATCTCCTTGCATTTCAAGGCACTATCAAGGGTCTTCCCCAACACCAGTTCAAAAGCATCAATTCTTCAGCACTCAGCTTTCCTTATAGGCCAACTCTCACATCCATACATGACTACTGGAAAAACCAAGCTTTGACTAGATGGAACTTTGTTGGCAAAGAAATGTCTCTGTTTTTTAATATGCCATCTAGGTTGTCATAGCTTTTCTCCCAAGAAGCAAGTGTCTTTTAATTTCATGGCTGCAGTCACCATATGCAGAGATTTTGGAGCCCCCCAAAAATAAAGTCTGTCACTGTTTCCATTGTTTCCCCATCTGTTTGCCATGAAGTGACAGACCGCATGCCATGATCTTAGTTTTCTGAATGTTTCTAAACTGTTGAGTTTTAAGCCAACTTTTTCACTCTCCTCTTTCACTTTCATCAAGAGGCTCTTTAGTTCTTCTTCGCTTTCTGCCATAAGGGTGGTGTCATCTGCATATCTGACGTTATTGATATTTCTCCCAGCAATGCTGATTTCAGCTTGTGCTTCTCCAGTCTGGCATTTTGCATGATGTACTCTGCATGTAAGTTAAATAAGCAGGGTGACAATATACAGCCTTGACGTACTCCTTTCCCGATTTGGAACCAGTCTGTTGTTCCACATCCAGTTCTAACTGTTGCTTCTTGACCTGCATATAGATTTCTCAGGAGGCAGGTCAGGTGGTCTGGTATTCCCATCTCTTTCAGAATTTTCCACAGTTTGTTGTGATCCACACAGTCAAAGGCTTTGGCATAGTCAATAAAGCAGAAGTAGATGCTTTTCTAGAACTCTCTTGCTTTATTGATGATCCAACAGATGTTGGCAGTTTGATCTCTGGTTCCTCTGCCTTTTCTAAATCCAGCTTGAACATCTGCAAGTTCATGGTTCACGTACTGTTGAAGCCTGGCTCGGAGGATTTTGAGCATTAATTTGCTAGCATGTGAGATGAGTGCAATTGTACAGTAATTTGAACATTCTTTGGAACTGCGGGTGGACAAAAAGACAGCTTGAAATACATTATGGAAGACAGGTGGGGAGAAAACAGGGACCTGCAACTGTTTCCCTAAATATTAGCAGACTACTCACTATATTTTCAGGATCCTTAAAGGCATGGAGGGAAAAAGGGGTAATTCAAAGGTATAATTTTCAATAAGGAAACACTACTCAAAAGATAGTTTGGGGTTGCCTAGATTAATGCTAACTAAAGTCCTAACTGATTTCTGCTCTCTCTACCTTTCCATGACACACACCTCTATCTCTTTCTCTGATGTCATCATTTTGGTGCTTAAAGACTTGGAGAGGATTCCTATCTTATTTAGAATAAAATTTAAACTTTCCACTTGGGCCTACAAGCAATTCCTGAACTGGCCGCCGACTCTCACTTTCCACTCAGATCTCCTCACTTGCCTTGTCCTTGAAGTGTCCAGAGATGTTTTTTGTCTTTCAGCCTCTACATTTGCTACCCCAGCTCTTTTCTTAAGCCCCAGGTCAACACAGGTTCCTTGGCGTCATTCAGGTCTCATCACACATGTCTCAGGGAGAAGCTCCCTATGGTCACTCCATCTCAAATAACTGCTTACTGGCTGGTGAGGCCATGAGAATGCACCTTGGATCTGCAACTTGAGAGCCATGCTTCCCTGCTCCCAGCCAACAACGGGGGCCTGGAGGGACACAAGGCCTGACTCATCCCTGGGAGAAGGGGGACTTCACTTTAATGTGACTTTGACTCCAGGATACCCCTACAGCCTTGCCAAGTGTTCCTCACTCTGCCTGTCAACATGGGACACTTCTCCCACTCCTCCTTCCTCTTCTACCTCACTCACAGTCAGATCTCCATCACAGTCTGGTGGCTCTTCCAGCCTCTCCTGGCCTCTTCTTCATTTTCCACCGAAAGAACTTCCCCAAACAAAAGCCTTGCATATGAATCCTGGTTTGGTGGTATCTGAGACCCTGATCTACAAGTTCAGCAATATCTCATCCTGTTTTATTGTCTTCTTAGCACTGACCACTAAAGATGATCTAAAATGGAACCCATATTCTGTATTTTACCAAGCCCTTGAGGTGGTTCTGGGATATACTCAAGTTTGAGAAACAAAGACCTAATAATATACAGATAATTACAGTCAGAGTAGAATCAGGACTCAACCTTACAAAATCCCAGTGCATTTCTCAGGAACCAGTACATTTAATAAACACACAACCCTTAAAACTATATCCCTGCTTAAGTACTCTGATATAACAAATGAATTTAAACACTGGTCAGTGTTTCACATCTATTTTTTAAAATATGGATTTAATAAATTAACATTAACTTAACAGGTAACCCAAAGAATTTCTAAAACATTGACTTGAATGTGGCTGACCGCCTCCATATATCCAACTGACTTTATAGCTTTTAGGCAATAAAAATTAACTTCTCAGTTTATATCACTCTCTTGCGAGGGAATCTTAATCTGATGTTCTGCTATTACTAACGTGGAAAAGCAGTGGTGCTATCAAGATGGCATCTGGCAGGATGAAATGGCTCTGAAGTTTGTAGCTATTGATTTCTGTGTGGCAAAACCTGTGCCTTGTTCTCCTGTTTTTCTGTTAAGATTAGACAGCATGATCTCCTCAAAGCAATGCTAAGGTTTTGGGGAATAGTGGTGGCTGAGTCATAGTACAAGGAAGTATGATAACGACAGAATGGATTGATTACAATCAAGAAACTTATAGATGATCAGGTATGAAATATTACCTGGTGGAACAGCCAAGATAAAGAAATATATTGTAACATGCTTTATTGTTTACAAAAGGCAGGCAGCAGAAAGTCTCCTTTCTAATGTAAATCCTTAAATACCTTTCCTTGAGGGAAAATGTATTAAATATAGCCTATTATAACTTGAGATACAAGTCAGGATTTTGAAAAGTAAGAATATTTAATTTGTTTTTTAAGAATAGAGAAAGGGAACATCCACAATGATATGAATTCAGAAACGAGGACCTTTCTTACTAATTAATGACCTCTGGCCTGCAAAGCCATCTGTAGAACTTCACATGTTGTCCAAAACTTTTTTTCTCTTAAATCTTGACATCAATGGTATAAATACACTTACCTATATAATTACCAGCTGAAATCTAAGTTTTGCTATTCTAGTTAGAATCTCTTAAATTTTGCAAATCAAAATAATAGCTCTGCTACATTTTTTCTAATCACAAGCACAGAAGCATATGAAGTTTTTCAGTTTCTCACAATTTTCTTACCAAATGCAAAGGGTTGAGTCAAAGTGTGTATTATACCTATGTAAGTTCTTGAGGGGACAACTTTGACAAATGAAGTGAGGAAAAATCCAGCCCTACTGCCCTCTTATAATATGAAAACAAACAAACAAATGGCAAGGCCTAGAATGACAGCTTTTTCAAAATGAGTTTTAGTAGAAGGATTATGTCTTGAAACCTAAACTGTAATTTTGCCTTGAATGTCTTAAAAGGAAGTATTCGAAACTTCTAGTATGTTTATTCACTAACATATCTCTGCTAAGTGATTAGTACATCAGTGTAACATGACACCCCACAGTTACTGGGAATACACAATAACCAAGGGTAGGCACAGGCTTCCCAGGTGGAGCAGTGATAAAGAATCCACCTGAGGTGCAAGAGATGCAGGTTCAGTCTCTTGGTTGGGAAGATCCCTTGGAGAAGGAAATGGAGACCCACTCCAGTATTCTTGCCTGGGAAATCCCATGGACTGAGGAGCCTGGTGGACTACATTCCATGGGGTCATAAAGAATTGGACACAACTAAACAACAACAATGGTACGTGCTAAGAGCTTTACATGTCTTATTATGTAATTTAATATTTGTAACAGTGCTGTGGAAATGTTTCTATTGATATAGAAATATAGCCCACTTTACTGACAAGAAAAAAAATGAGTCTTAGAGGAGTTTAGTCACTCACCAAGGTCACAAAGCTAAGAATGAAGAGATGGAACTCCAATTCTGGTAGATGTGTAAGTGGCCCAGGTTATTACCTGCCACTGTGTGATCTAACATTGAGCTAAGCACCTAAAGAATATACAGTCTCAAGAAACCTCACTGGGGGTAACAAGTGGGAGGGGAAATAACTAGAAAGCAGTTGTTCAGCCAAGTGGAAATGTTTCTATTAATTTGCCCCTACATGAGGGGCAAATGTATAACATAAAAGCATGCTGAATGCTGACAAATTCTAAAAGATAGAGCATGGGGCAGGTTGAAAATGGAGTTCAACTAAGGAAGAGCCAAGAGATCTGAATTACTGAGATTTGTTTCCTGGTCTCATATTTATCCAAGACTTTTCTCTGGAGTTATTACTCATTTATTTGCTCAAAAACATATTTTCAGCACCTACTAGTGCCAATATAGTGTAAGACCTAGACTTTGTACTCTTGCCTGGAAAATCCTATGGACGGAGGAGCCTGGTAGGCTTCAGTTCATGGAGTCGCAAAGAGTCAGACACGACTGAGCGACTTCACTTTTACTTTTCACTTTCATGCATTGGAGAAGGAAATGGCAACCCACTCCAGTGTTCTTGCCTCGAGAATCCCAGGGACGGCGGAGCCTGGTGGGCTGTCGTCTGTGGGGTCACACAGAGTCGGACACGACTGAAGTGACTTAGTAGCAGCAGCAGCTGGACTTTGACTTCATAGTTGAACAGTGGAGGTTGGGCAGTCTCCAAAAACGGTGAAGTGGCATCTCCCACCATGTATAATGTGATTCTGCTACTCCCACATTAAGAAACAGGGTCTATTTCTCTACCCTCCTTGAATCTGAACAGGACCTGTGACTTTTCAGACTAACAGAATATGGCAGAACTGACACAGTACTAGTCCTGCCCTGGCAACATCCATTTCCTGCCTCCTGGAAGCCAGTCATCAACAAAATCATATTGAGATCACCATGAAAAGCCAGACCACATGGGGAGATGAGGTCTTATGTGGAGAGGAAGAAAAGAGAGGGATCAAGGAGCAGTGAGGTCCCAGACAGGTGAGAAAGCGACTAAGAACTTCCAGCCCTGAGGAACCTTAATGTGGCTCCAGCCCCAGCCACCACTGTGTGCAGCTTCATGACATAATCCAAGCAAGACCACCCAGCTGAGCCCAGATACCCCACAGAACCAGAAGAAATAAGAATAAGCTGCTATTTAAAGCCACTACACTGGGTGCTGGGGGAGGTGGTGGTGGTTTGTTAGGAAGCAGTGGATAACTGTAACAGAATTGAATACAAATCACCAACACAACTCCATAACTGAAAAGCAGTAGAGTATGATTTAAGAAATCATAACTGGTAATACCCTTGGCTTCAACGAGGTCTGAGGGGTTTGTGGAAAGCTTTCTGCATAACAACATTTAAGATGAGACATAAGAAGTGACTAGAAGAAAGAAAAACATGAAAGGGAAAGAGCTTGGGGCACAAAGAACAGCCCAGGTAAAGTTCCAAAGATGGAGATGTGCTCATACATTCCAGAAAGAGAGAGGAGGACAGTGACCAAATTAAACCAAATAGATAAAAGGCCAGGAGCTGGCCTGGAGAGCTGGGTCACATGGAGCCTTGTAAGTCACAGTGGGTGCTGGGAACTATATCCTGAGAGCAATGGGAGCCAAACGAGAGACATGACAGATCTGTGGTTGCTGTCATCACATAGCAGGTCTCAAGGAGAGTCAATGGGGAATCCACCTGGACATGAGATCTTAAGAGATCCAAATGCAGGGTGTCCTGAAGTGAAAACAGCCTTTACATAGGCCTCAAGATGTCCAGAAGCATCTCGGTTAAAAAAAAAAAAAATTGTGTATGGTGTCCAGGGAATTAACTTTCTCAATTCAAACTTTACCACTGACCCAACAAGTTTAAGTACAGAGTCCACACGTAAATCTGAAATAATCTGGGGAGTGGAATGTGCTAAATTCAATAAAGAAAAGAAAACAAAAAGAATGGCACAGTTTGAGTAAGAAACGTCAATGAATTCTTTCACATTTCACGTGGTTTTCTCAGGCCCAAGTTAACTAAAGATGTGGATATAATGAGTTTCTTATACTTGAGCTGCTGCCTCAGCTTTCTGCTTCTGTTGAGTCTATAACTGTATTTACTATTTTCATTTACATGATTTTCTCTAAAACACCCAAGTATTTTTAATGACTATCTTTGAGATATCTGTACACAGGCCCAATGCCATCCCTACCTGACACACTGAAGAATGGAGAGCTCTTCCCAAGCACAGCTGTTGCAGATCTGAAATACTTCATTCCTTTGTTACACAGAGGCCTACAGACTGGGAGGGTGTTGGGTTGTGTAAAAAGGGAGGTCAGGACATTACTCTCTGAAGCATGAATCATTGTGATAAGAAAAGTTGAAGAAAATCCAACATGATGCTAACAGTGTTGGGATCTGGGTGGTCTTCATCTATTTTGCGTGTTTGCTTTTGTGTATTTTCTAAGATGAGAATTGTTCTAGCAATAATTATTAAAAATCATAGTGCCGGTGTGCTATTTTAGGATGGTATAGAAATGACTTTTGGCCAGAGCACCCAGGGAAGTCTGAAGTCTCTTGGCCTTGAGTATGAGGTGGCCACAAAAGGCCAATGATGGGACAGTATGCCAACAAAGTAAGGAAAGGCAATGTGACCTCTATTATTAACTGCGGTAAGAGTTTCTAAATCATACAAATGACTGTGTTGGGGGCTTCTTTATCCCGATTAGGTCGATGACATTAGAACATTATCTAATGTCTCTCTCCTCCCCTGTACGCTACTCCAAAGCACTAAATCCAAGTTTCTTAAGTTACTACTCCACTGAAGGCAGAAACTTCACTGTTCCACAGTCACAGAAAAGGCAGACAGAGAGACAGAGACCATATGGTATTTACTCAGCAAATGGTCTGCTCTATACTGGTCCTGCCTTTTCTGGGGCTGAATACAGAAGAAGAGGTCTGGGTAGAAATTATGATGATGAACAGGACAAGAAAGAAAGCTAATATAGACAGCTTTGAGGGAGAATCTTGGCCTCTTGTTATTCTCAGGCAGGACCTTCAAAAGGGACCGTACTAAGTCTGGGCTCTCAAATCTGGATACTGTGATTCCATCCACCAAGATACTGACAAACAAAATGTATGTTAATGAAACAAATCTGATTCATGGCTTTCTTCCTCCTTACAGCAGTTAGGAGGAACAAGTACATGTAAGAAACTTGTTCCTCCAGAGGCCATAATGTGATTAAAGAAAACAGTAAAAACACAGACACACACCCATGAATACTTACAAAATCATCATAATGCTACCAATTAAAAAAGAAATTCCATGTCTTTATAGTGCCTGAGGGCCTTGGTTTAAAATATACAAAATAAGTGAAAGTAATTCAATGTTACATTATAAATTAATAGTATCACTGAAAAAAATCAAGCTGAGTTTCATTTCAATTACCTGCTTTGTCCATCCATGAAAATTTATAAAATGAGTCCAATAAGAACATAGCAAAAAAGCTGTTTCCTGGACTTTAATTTGATGCAATTTGAACTCAGTAGTATTCATCTCTTTGATATATGGAAAAGGTAAAATCTAGAAAATGCCCATGTTCATATTCTACTATTATAGTTTAAGAAAATAATTATTTATAGAAAGGATTATGTTTCTTTTCTTACTGGAGGCAGTCTATAGCAACCACAAAGTATCATATATTTACTATCAGATCTAAAATCGGATAGCCACATATTTATTACAAGATATACTAGATTTTTATGTGACTTTTAACACATATTATATTTATTGGATTGTCTTACAATGAAATGCCCTTGATAATAATTTGTTTTTACCAAACTGTCACTATCAGAGTAAGATTTATTTCCTCTAATTATATGTAGACCTCCTGAAGACATCTGTTAATATCTAAGCATCTATTTGTTAATCAGTTTTCATTTAACATGTGGGATAATTTAGTAAAATACTTCATTCAGTGAACAAAGAAAGCCAACCAAGCTCAATTAACGAACTTCTCAGACTATCATTTTAAGGAGGGACAACAAAAATAAAATTATTTCATATTTAAGTGTAGAATTTTTAAAAAAGAAACATTTAGGGGCTTCTCTGGTGGCTCACGGGTAAAGAATCTGCCTGCCAATGTTGGAGACATGGGTTTGGTCCCTGTTCCAGAAAAATCCTACATGGCCAGAAGTAACTAAGCGCATGTGCCAGAACTACTGAAGTCCAGTGCACCCTGGAGCTTGTGCTCAGCAACAAGGGAAGCCACCGTAATGAGAAGCCTGTGCATCACAACTATTGACTTAGGCCCTGCTTATCGCAATTAGAGAAAAGCCAGCACAGCAACAAAGACCCAGCACAAACATAAATAATTAATTTTAAAAATATATTTAATATAGTCCCATGTCTCTGAAGGGGAAGAAAAGGACACTGTAATTCCAATTCCATGCACAAAATAATACCACAAAATTATAAAAGATGATCACATTATGGTGACATCAAAAAATAGGAAACTGGCTAAATGTTTTAATAGGGAAAGGTCTAAAAATATAAGGATATATTCACACAATGGAATATAACACACATGTTAAAATTCTTGTTGTAGGAAAAAAATTAATGATGTGGTAAAATGATTTCAGTATCCTATTATGTGGAAAAAGCAGTATGACTCCAATTTAATTTAAAATATGTACGTATTTACACAAGAAGTAAAAAGAAAACACTGGAAGCAGACAGGCCAAATTTAAATAATAGCTATCTCTGAGCTAAGATATCATGAGTGATTTTATTTTGTGTGCTTTTCTGTATTCCAAATACTCCATACTGACCACAGATTAAACTATGGAACAGTTATTTAGAAAATGAAATAAATCTCTCAGACACTTAATTCAAGCTTTTTAAAAAAGTATTAGTGATGTGTAAATTAATTTATGACTCCAAAAAGAATGACTGTTAAAAGGTATGTTTTAAACATTGTTTACAAAAAGAAAAAGCCTTCTACACCAAGTTCCCAGGTGCTCATTAAGAACCTTAACTACAAAGTACAAACTGTGTAAGAACAGACATTGCACACTTTATTTGGGGGTGAGTTTTGAGTTTTGACCCAACTTCATTTTAAAAAGATTTTGTATGGAAAAGACATAAGGCTGTTTTCTACAGAATAAATTTCTGAGTAGCGGCGGGACCAGTCTGGACTTGCTAAGCACATTAAAGTTGTGAATGGCGTTTAGTTATAACCATTTGTAATTGGAACAAATTACAAAGTAAATGGAACAAGAGTCCATAGTGACTGTCAGGCCTGTATGCTCGTCTCTAAAGGGGGCTACTGCTGACATCCTTAATGACAGAAAATGGCAACATTTTAAAACTACATGGCCCAAAGAAATTATGAGAGATTTGGGAAGTGTTGAAAACTAAAATTCTTAGAATTTATATTTTCTCTACACTGAAGACAGGAATGTTGTGTTGCAATATCTCAAAACAAAGCCCAAACAGGCAGCTTATTTGCTATGGTTTTACTGGTCTCTTTCTATTGATTTCTAAAACTAAGATGATTCCTAACTAAGATTGATTTCTAACTAAGCTAACAAAGATGAAGAAAGACTTGATTTGCTGGGTGACTATAACAGGTTTGGCTCCCATTCAGGAAAACATGCCAAATCATCCTATATTTGCTCAAATTTAACTCGCCTTAAGATACTGCTTTTATCATATTTAGAAGGTCTCACCCAATTCTAAAATACTGTTACATAGAAAGTTTTAAAACAGATTTTTAAAGAAGATTCTCTTAAAATCAAATTTAAACACAAGATTTTACTGGCTTAATGTAGGTGTCCTTTAATTTACCTTTACTATATGTCTGTTTCTTTGTTTTGATGCCCTCATGCAAGCATCCAGGTCATTCGCAGTTCTTGGGTCCTTTTCCACTTGCGAGATTTCTCCCTCAGGAAAGCCCTATCCCAGGCCTAGGAAGGGTAAGAGATAGGGGCTTGTGGATTGGAACTTCATCTCTTTTGAGCTCTGTGTTCCTTAAAACTCACACATAATGAGCTCTGCCTTCCCTGTCCTCAGACTTGCTCACCCTTGACAGTAACAAGGCAAGCACACCCAGTGCCAAACACTATTCCTTTCCAGGTCTGAAAAGATGAGAGCTGGAAAAGGAGGAAGTGTGCCACCAAGCAGTGAATAAAAACACAAGTACTAAAGTCCTAATACTCATGCTGTTTGTATTAGTGCTATGGAAGTAAATGGGATGCATAATGGACAAAACATCTTCGAGACTATTACCTTGAGCGCCGAAGTCATGGGTTGGAAATGAACCCCTGACAGAACATGAGAATTTAGTTAAGTCTACTGTATATTAGTCAAAGAGAAAGAAGAAAAATAATACCAACAATAGCTAACTTCAGACATTAAGAACTCACCAATGAAAATATCTTTCATATGTAAATACCAAAACTGAGTTATTTTTCATCCTTTTAACAGTGGGAAGAGAAACATTTTTTGAGTTTCTCTTCCATGTCACAGAAGCTTTGGACTTGCAAGTTCTGATAAAGGTGAATCTGCCACAATTAAGAGAGCACTGTCCCCCAGAGAAGAGTTCAAGAGAATGACCAACAGAAAGCAGTGGGAACCAGCAATTCCAAGGAGGTCCTGGAACTTGCCAGCTCACTGCAATTTGTCCTATTATAAATCTGTAATAAAAAGACAGGCCTCTGGTCCAAAATCTTTGCATTAAGTGATTTGCTAAGCATGAATTATTCCAAGTCCATCACCAACTTTGATATGCTGTGCCAACGCACTGCTTCCATCTGTTTGCTGTTTTGTTGTTGTTTAATCTCTTGTGTCCAGCTCTCTCAGGACCACATGGACTGTAGTCCACCAGGCTCCAATGTCCATGCAATTTCCCAGGCAAGAATACGGGAGTGAGCTGCCATTTCCTTCTCCAGGGGATCTTCCTGACCTAAGAATGGAATCTACATCTTCTGCATTGGTAGGCAGATTCTTTACCATTGAGCCACAAAGGAAGCCTTATTCCAGGTCCATCACCAACTCTGATATGCTGTGCACATGCACTGCCTTCATCTACTCCTTTATAATAGGCTTTTTTTCCATTTTAAAAGTCCACATAGTTAAAAAACACAAATACTGTCTGGAAGGATAACTTCAATGATTATGGTACAGAAAAATCTCCCTGAGAACTATATAACTTGAATATACATTTTCTCCCTCTGTCTCAATGCAAAGGTCATTTTGCCCATTTACTTGATTTCAATGGGATTCAATTTATGTGTATTTATTTATACATACTTTATAAATCCAATTTTAACCCTAAATGTTTTGTTGATTCTAAGAGATCAAGAGTCATGTCCACATTCACATAAGGGACCAGGTTTGCCTCATAACATTCTTCTAAGCAATGTAGCCATCAAGCTAGACTATTCACTAAACCTGATGACTTCAGATGGTATGAGCCAGTATGTTTGGAAGCTTTAGCAATGGAAACAAAAAGAGAGAAAACTGAAACTGATGGCTATTTTTATTGGGGGGGGGGTTATTATAAATAATACTAAGCTCAGAAAATCCGGGGTAACTGGTTCTAGCTCTGAATTTAGTCTTACGGAATAGTCAAGGGCATTTTCTTGGGATTAACTTAAAGAGGCTTCTAAGACCAGAACAACTTCTTATCATTCCTGAATCTGAAAATGCACTCAAACTCCCTTGTATCTGCTAGTTAGCTCACATTCCCACAACATTGCCTTCTCCATCATTCTTTCTAAAATTGTATGCACTGTGGACTCACGAGGAGAACTTAAAAATTCCTGCAGCCTCAGTCTGTCTCCATTCCAAGTGATTCTGATGGAATTCATCTACATAATAGGGGCCAACTACCCCATTATATTAATGACCACCACAGCAACCACTGCCTGAGGATAGCCACCACTGGCACTGCCCTCGTGGAATGACTGCCGAAAGTTCCAGGCTAAAAGTACTTCATGTGTTATTTCATCTAGTACCACAGATTATCAACCTCACTTTATGGATTAAATGGCAAGCACAGAAAGGTGAATCAGTTTGCCCAAGGTCACACAGCTGGGAACTGACAGAACTGAATCTCAGTTGAACTCTGCCTGCTGATCAAGTATAAGCTCTTAATGACCACACAGATGACCCTTCTAGTTGGGTTTAACATGCTTGACAAGAACACCCTGAAACAACTTCTTGGCTCTCGTTTTTCACTTCTCTCTTCATACCTTCCCCAGCTTGTTTAATCTCATCTCATACACCAAAAAGTCACATCATAAACACATTTAATTTATATGAATCTGCCTTTACAGGCATGGGGATAGAATAAGTAAGTGAGAAAGAGTTGAAATCCATGAGTAAAATCTAGTGGGTGACCCCACTGCCATTTCATTCAAAGGACCTGAGTCCCTGAGGGAGATGGGAGGGACTGAGATTCATTGCTCACTCCCAAACGCTCAATGGATGGGCATTTCACCACACTACAGGGACTCTAGTGCTTACAGATATTAAGATATACGGGTAACTTAAAGGACTTTCAAAGCTAATTTTGATTGTATTTTTGCCTTATGAACTGTCTTTAGAGCCTCACCTGTACATGGATTGTGACTCCACCATGTAGTGGTTGCAGTGAGCTAGAGATATATGGGAATCATAAAGAGGAATAAAACTTAGCTCATGACCTGTTGGTGGTGGTTTAGTCACTATGTCATGTCTGACTTTTGCGACCTCATGGACTGTAGGCTACCAGGTTCCTCCTCTGTCCATGGGATTTCCCAGGCCAGAATACTGGAGTGGGTTGCCATTTCTTTCTCCAGGGGATCTTTCTGACCCAGGAATCCAACCCAGGTCTCCTGAATGGTAGGTGGATTCTGAATGGCAGACTGCATTGCAGGCGGTCTCCTGAATGGCAGATGGATTCTTTAGCAACTGAATCACCAAGGAAGCCCATTTCTTGTCTAAGGAAGGCCATTTCTTACCCCATTTCTTGCCTAATCCACTCTCTAAGAGAAACATGAACACTCAATAACATAAGCACTCATGGTGACAACCTTATGGGTGGAAGAATCAGCAACAAGGTTTCACCATGACATTGAACATACAAATTTTTTTAAAAAGCAGGTAAATTTCAATTCTCCAAAGATGGTTGACATAAAGATGATTTATCCAATGGTATGGAAAAGTTATATGCCTATTCTCTGATCAAAGAATTTTTGTAAAAGGAGTTTTCACAAAGAGACATCAAGATACAGCAACATTATATCGTAGTTTGAAGTGACTTTTTTCACATCCCATGTAAACCAAAAGAAAACTCAGTAAAGACCTTCCTCATGTCACATTCCATCATGGATCCATTTTCTTGACTAAACATAAAACTCGATTCAACATCTCCATCTTGAAACACTCTACATTACAATTTTGTCAAATACTGAAAGATCTGACCATTTCCCTTTTCCCCAAAGAGCACTAGGAACCCATACAGCAAATGAAGGTTGTATTTTGTAACAAGAATAGACAGAAGACTGAATCACAACAAAACACTTACAAATTGAGAGAGAAGAAGAAAAGTACCAAGAGAGATTAAAGGCACAAAGAACAATAATAGGAAAGGAAATCTCTTGTGAAAAGAAGTAGCTGATGGTAACTTAATCGGGACAAAAATGAATTAGATTTTCTTCAATGACTGAGCTCAAGATTAGGTGATTTCATAAAGTTTATAGAAAGTCACTTGAAAATTACACAACTTGTTGCTGTATTCTACTCTCAGAGAGAAGAGAAAGAAAAGTTCTTCCACAAGGGAGCTGATTTTCAGAAAAATGCATTTACAATCCCAGTTGATGAATTTTACCTATCAACTAGGAGATTATCCTTAATGCTCATTTGGATAGAAAAGTCACTTTAGGATTGATAAAATTTCTCTGAGTTTCACATAGATTCTGACATAAAAATAAGAGGCTAAAAAGTTAAAATACATGGGGGTGTAGAGTGCATGGGGAAAGAACTAAATAGAAGTGTTAACAGAAATGGGCCCAGGGCCAGTATATGGCACAAGAGAATTCTGGGACAAGCTCTCAAGTCTGGTGAGAATTTTAAAGGTATGGTATATTAAGCAGACTTGCTGGTTGTTAGTGTCATAAAATGAAATCTAATTCAAAGGGGGGAAAAAATGATTTGGCCCATAGCTAGGAAAGGGCGAGCAGCTCAAAGAAGTAAAGAGAAGCTGCAGAATCATAATAGTCATCATTCTCAAATTTAGGGAAACATGACAATCACCAGAAAGACTTATTAAAACACAGTACTGGGCCCCACCCCAGAGTTTTTGATACAACAGGCTTGAATGGGACCAAGAATTTACATTTCTAAAAAGGTTCTAGGTGACACTACTTCCGCTGGGTCAACCACTTTGAGAATCACTGAGTTACAGAAAACAGGCTATGTAGGAATTAGGTCCTAAGGCCGAGGGAGTCTCCATCATGAAGGTTTGCTCCTGAATCTTACTCAGACTTTTACCAGGTAGGAGGGCACACCACAATTCCAGCCACATTGTTTTCATTCATGATCCCAGAGACAGATGGCCTTTTCCATGAGTTTTAGGAGGAAAGCTGATTAGACTGAGGGGCCTGTGCTAGGGTATCACTTCTCTGCTTTCAGGGATACAGTAAAGCAAGTGGCCTACTCCTAGTTAAGGATACCCCATGGGCAGGAGTGGGGAAGAGAGGATCCCAGCAGAGACAAAGAGCATCAGAGGAGGCACTGAATTTGATGGCATTCCCAAGACCACAGGGAACAGGAGAAGAATCCTTAAAGGAACAAGAAAAAGAATCATGAGAAAACATGATGGGAAAAGAATAATAGATTTTTTTTAGATGATGAGGCTCTAATTTCTGTCCAGTTATCCTTCCTAAGATATTATGCATTGTTTGATAAACTGATACACCTTTCAATAGGTAGTGTTTTAATGCTATACTTGGAGATAAAAAATGGAATGACTGAATCTATTCTTTCAGTAAAACATCTTTTCATGTTTCTTGGCTTTTTTATTTTTTAGCTTTGCTTCTTTTACTCTCCTCATTTGAGTATCAAACATCTCTTCTTTGGAACATGCTTAATTAACACTGTGAGCATTTGGATTAGCTATCTGGAAATTCATCTTCATGAAGAAGCTCCATTTATAAAGTAAAACAACTAATCACAGATTACAAAACACAGAAAAACATCTGAAATCATCTAAATACAGTATGAGTTGGACGTTTCCCTGCCACACTACTACCCAAGTGCCAATATTCTTGGACCACACTGACATAGTGAAGATTCTAAGTCACTTAAGTCTCCTTCTCTTCTCAAAAGGTACTGCTTGGGATTAACGAGCAAGTGAATCTAGAATGTCATGGGTTAAAGCTCCAAATGGATTTTCTGTTCACAGTTTATGATCCTAAGGCCTCTGAGCAGACACCTAAATGTGTGCTCAAAAAATATTCTACTGGAGCTCTAACTGAGAAAAAAGGAATGTGTCCAAAATGCTTACATGTAACGATTAATGAAAGAACTCACAGATAAGCTGGAAGAAAAATAATTAACTAGGATTTGTGCCAGCTGTCCATTGGGAATGCTAACTAATACAAGTGTTCGAAGTGCTCTTCTTCATAAGACCTCAAAGGTGGTAAAAAGAGCATCCCAGGAGAGGGTCCTAGACATGTAGATAAAATATCAATCGATGTTCACAAAGGACCTCTAATTGCAAGAGAGTTGCCACCCAAATTATTAAAGTTGCAGCATAAAGTATTCAAGTGAACAAAATCTTGTTTTAGATCCATAATAAAGCAAGAAATGTTGATTAGAACACTTTGGCAAAGAAGTAGTGAGTAAAGATAAAGGAAAGGAGGGCAACTCCAATGGATGTAGATGCAGAAGAGCCTCCCTCTTTAGCAGCAAATACATCATCACAAACCTAGATCACAACTCATGTAACAGCTACAGCATTTTGTTCTCCAAGGTAAATGTACCTAGAGGCTTTCTTGGACAAACCTATCAATCTATTAAAAAAAAAAAATAAAAAAAAAAAACCTCCTAGCATTTTCAGGGTACCCTTTCAATTTTATTTTTCAAATTAGTTGAATATCATCACATAATATATAAGGTATTTGCTCTATATTATGGACTTATTCATTCATTGGGCTGTGAATTCACTCACTTATCTATTTATTACCTCTAAAATGGCAGCTCCAAGAAAGTAAGACTCTGTTTCAATAACTACGTTATCTTTAGTGCCCAGAGGAATGCTTGGCACATAGACACAATATATTCCCTTTTTTTCTGTTTTAACCTGAAATAATTTTGCTGAAATGTCAATTGCTTTTGGTGGGATACTTGCTTTAAACCATAAGATATCTCCATCTGGATTATCAGAGTACAAAATTCCTTCTCTCCTCCACCCCCAATGTAGACACAGTATATTCCTGTTTGGCTGACATTTCTGAACAGTCCAGCTTAGTCATTCTATGGTCTTAGGAACAAGTCTTGACTTCAGAAGGGATCTTTGAAGATCTGCTTCCAACAGGCTGGGGATATCTCCCTCTTCAATAAAGTCACTCTTACTGTTGGATGAGCCTTTGCCAACCTCATGGTTGACATTCTGACTTGTACTTCTAGCTGAGTTCTTGCCTTAGCTATGTGCCTGGTAGGCTAGTCTCCCTACAACCAAGCTTCTATTTAAAAGGTATTGTGCATGAATGGCATCTGATCCCTGCACTATGGCCTGTGAACTGTGGAAATAGCTACCTGTTAATAGAACACCTTAAATACTACTTAGGAATTGCCTCCCTATGTTTGTACTCTTGTTGTCTTCTACTAACATGCTGCTTTCAGGTAAGATCTGCTACCCACCCTCACAATCTTCCCTGTAAAACCAACTATTCTCCTGCATCTGGCAGCTGGATAAAGCCTCATCCCACCCTCTGAAATGAGTTCCTTCCTTCCATCATTTACTTGATCTTGTAGGACAAAGTCTAGTTCTAGATTATGGTCCTTATCAGGCAGCCCTTTCTGATTAAAGTCTCACCAAGCACACGACATTAGCATCCAGTTTAGGAAATGAATTATTTCAGAAAGACAACTCATTGAATTCATTATGCTCTTCTTTCAGACTGAGAACATCTGGCTAGATGATGCATATGGAAACAAATATGAATTGTCGATATGAACTTGCTCTGAAAATACATTTTTGGAGAACTTCCTATGTTCTACATGTGAGATGGGTGGCTAGAAATAATGAAAATATAATAATAGTTGAACAAAACTATGGACTGAAAAAAAACTCAAGGAGACTGTATTTTTAGCTATTTATAAAGAATATGAGCAAATGGAAAGTTTACTGCATAATCAGTAAGAAGTGGGAGGGGGAAAAAAGAATATTTCAAGGTAATTTTATGAGACCTAAGAGAAATGAATGAATAAAGGAGATTATTGACTGGTGAGAACTATAACTGTAAATATCATATAGAAAAGGGAAATTGGGACAAATTATCACCAATGTGATATCTGATGAGGGTGATAAAGATTTTAAAAAACACCTATTTTAGAAGTTTGCCTGAGGTGTCTTATTCCTTTACAGAGAATGCAAATAGAAATCAATGGATTCTCATGGAAGTTCTTAAGCAAAATAATTCATTAGGGAATCCTGCCCCCCCCACAAAAAAGCACTAAAAGATAAAGGTGAGTTTATTTTCCTACTTCTACCAAGTCTCATTCTTAACTCCCTTTCATCTTATTAAATTGTACATAACATGAAGATATCAGGAAGCTAAAAAGACTCATTGTAAAGTGCAGCGGTAAAGAATTCACCTGCCAATGCAGGAGACAAGAGATGCAAGAAATGTGGGTTCGAGAAAAATCCCTTGGAGTACGAAATGGCAACCCACTCCAGTATTTTTGCCTGGAAAATTCCCTTGACAGAGGAGCCTAGCAGGCTTTACAGTCCATGGGGTCACAAAGAGTCAGACATGACTGAGCATACATGCAAGCAGATCAGGAAGATATTGAACTGAGTAAACAGGAAAGGGCATTAGGCTACCTCTAGGATTTTTAGGTTATTTCAAGTCCAGGCAATTCAGAATGACTGTATCAAATATTAATGAACAATTCACCATTAATTCTGAAATAATTAAACTCAAATTAGCAGTGCATGAAAGTAGTAATTGCACAGAACACTGAACAGGTATCCAATGTGGTTTTGGATTATACTAATTCTCTTTTTTGATGTTATAAAAATTTGTTTTGTACCATAAAGCTTTTTATGCTTTTTACTATTGCATTTACAATGATACTTTACTCTGATTTAGCAAATATGATTTACAAAGTTCATATAGTTTTTGAAAAAGATTTTAAATAGAATGCTTCTTTAAATTATCTTTAAAGTAAAAAGAAGCTTTAATAAGCTGATTATTAATATTGCTAGTAAAATTCATGGGCAGAGAGACCAACTAATAACATGAGAATATGTTTATCATGTAGTATTGGACTAATAAAAAAAAAGCCATCAAAAGGAAGAACATTCTAGTTATAACCTTATACAGAAGATAGGCATAGATAATGCTGGAAGAAAATTTAACAAACTGTAACAGCAGTTCTGTTATAGAAATAAAGTTAGGGGCATTTTTTTTTTTTAATTTTATACTTTAAGTAGGAAAGGTAAATTTATAAAAGTAAAAAATGATCAATTTTGTAAATGTAAAGAAAACTTTCAAAAAGCATAAAGTGAAGGGATTTAAACAGGTAAGGAAATCACCTTACCTGAAACGTGAAAACTAAATTAAAATGTTCTCAAGGTTTATTCACTTAATCCAAAGTTATAAAGCTGCTATGTCTCAAAAGTCATTTATGACACATTTCAAAGTTTCTCATAATCAAAATACTTCCCTTAGGAAACATATAAATGCAAATTATGAAAAGATTTTGTTTTTTGTTTTATTTTATAGTAGGAGTTCCTAAATGTTCTTTCTTAGAAAAGATAAAATGGAGGGTCTCTAGCAAATAATTCTGAAGAGCTGTCTTAATTATCTAAAACTTTATAAAGGCAATTCACATTATTCAGAGCAATATGGTCTAAAGTTGCAGTGAACACTGAATTAGTGAATACTGAACCATTGCTCCTAGGGGAAATATAGGGTTAGGTTCCTGAGAGCCTTTGGTCACATTTTTGTCAACCTTTCAATATATAACCTTGTTTTTTGTGTAACTTTGGCCAACAACATTGTAAATCATGGCTCAAGAAACCTTATGTAAGTTGTATTTTCTCTATAAGGCAGGTCACACTAGACAGTATTTTAGCACTACATGTGGGTCTGTTTTAAACAGCAAAATCACACACCAAAAAGGACAAAAAAAAACATGAAAATGGGGCACTAAATACATTATGAAAATGACACTTGTTTACTGTAGGAGCACTGAAATAAAGGAAAATGCTGACTTGTTTGACATTCACTGAGAACAGTGTACCACATAACTCAAATTTTTCAAATTCTGTGTATTTTTGCAAAGAACTGTGAAAAAAGCACTGAGTACTGATTATAAGATCACAAATAAAGTTTAGCACATATGCAAATTTGCAAATATTGAACCTGCAAATAGTGGGATCAACTGTACGAAGAATCCTGGTTGAAAAAAATGCATATTAGGTTACAATGAAATTCCTTCAATATTTTGAAAAACATTCCTTGAAAATAACTAAGAATCTTATTAAGAACTAGAGAACTATGCCATTTTAATCACAACATTCATCCTGCCTTAAGTCACATTTGGAGGGATTGGGAGTACCATGCTTCCACTTACAACTGTACCTTAATATGGTGATTCAAGAAGCAACAAATTTAAAAAGACTTACTAAAAGTTTCATGAAAAACTAAGTAAATAATAGCCCCAAAAAACATGCATTAAATGGCCTCACTTCATATTATTTCAGGAGGACATACATATAATGAAATAATAAAAATTTATATAGACCAATTCAAAGACATGGAAAAAAAGTGTGGCAAGATATATAAAAGAGCCCATTCCTTTGATTTTCAAAACTGCACACATGCCTGTATTTTAAATGTGAAAAAGAGTGACATCACAATGGAAAATTGGGCAAAATATATTAATAGGCAGATCATAACAAAAGTGATAAAAATACTCAATAAAAGAAAAATAATTTAAAATGTTACTTCTCATGACAGTAAAGAGTCACAGTAACAATGGCCAGGATGTAAGAAAACTTATTTGATGAAAACTCTCTATGTTCCTTCAACTAATACTGAGATAATTTGGCAGTAAGTGTGAAAAACTTAACCTCTGCATTCATCTTTACCTTCATACTTCTTTTTGAATTTTTTTATTTTTTAACTTTACAATATTATATTGGTTTTGCCATATATCAACATGAATCTGCCACAGGTATACACGTGTTCCCCATCCTGAACCCTCCTCCCTCCTCCCTCCCCATACCATCCCTCTGGGTGGTCCCAGTGCACCAGCCCCAAGCATCCAGGATCATGCATAGAACCTGGACTGGCAACTCATTTCATATATGATATTATACACGTTTCAGTGCCATTCTCTCAAATCATCTTCATACTTCTGTAAGTTCATCTTATGTAAATAAATCTCACCTGTTTCTAAAGCTATGAATATATGGGGGTTCACAGCGGCATTATATTAAGTTGGAAACACCCTGAATACCAAACAGAGGACTGTTTAGGTAAACATATATCTATACAAGTGTACACTGTTTAGCCACTGAAAATGTTGAGTACTGTACTAAGACACGCAAAAAGCACATAAAAAGTGAAAAGACTATACAATAGTTATATATTACTGAAAATAGTTTTGTAAAAAATGCTATATTATTCATCAAGACATTTACATATATAAAATTTAGTGTATTTCTGTACTTTTCTGTTTTATGTTTCCCTAATTCAATAATTAGGGGAAAAGGCATACTACATAGAAATCCACTCCAAGTCAAGCCGATTTCTTCAGCAAGCCCACATGGACATGCTACTCATTTAGGAAGTAGACAATGAGACAGTAACTCCCAATTCTCTGGCAGTGGGGGGCAGGGTGGGGGCGCACGGCATGACAGGAAGAAGAAAGAGGATTCAGTGTCTTCAGTCTCCTGAACCCATTGGGGCTCATCCCACCAGACTACAGTTCACTTCTGCAGAGCAGAGGAACCAGAGGTATTCACAGTTCAAAGGTTCTTAACCTTGTTCTCCAGAATAATTTTACTCAGTTCACTCTCCACATCTAGTGATTTCCTCTACCGGGCAATTTGGACTCTAAATGTGACAGTCACTCAGTAATGTCGGACTCTCTGCGACCCCATGGACTGTAACCTGTCAGGTTCCTCTGTCTCTAGAACTTTTCAGGCAAGAATATTGGAGTGGGTAGCCATTCTCTTCTCCAGGGGATCTGCCTGACCCAGGGATCAAACCCAAGTCTTCTGCATTGCAGATGGATTCTTTACTGTCTGAGCCAACAGGGTAGCCCCTGGATTCTAAAACAATACCTCAAAAATAAAAGTAGTAAAACCTTCAGATGTCTTGATCATTCAACCATCCTAAGATTATTCTTAAGATTCAGAGATGCCTGACATTAATCTCAGCTATTATTTGTTCAACTTGTTAGAATATACACTATTTTCTATATTTTCTAATTGCTAAGGTCAACTACTTCCTTTCTCAATGCAATAAAATTAAGAATAAAAAAATTCCTAACATTTAATAAAGTAGATATTATTTCCAACCTATATGATATTACAACTTGACTAGTGGTCCATTTCTCTTTAACAGTCTACAAAGGCCTCTCCATATAGGATTCATAATGAATTACTGAGCATGCTGAGATTAATCATAAAATTTTACTAAAATATCCCAAAATCTGTTAAATTCTTTAAATCACTTACAATGAAACAAAGTCAGGTACATTAAAATCTGAATATTGAGAAGTGGAGCAAAGAGTACAAATCTTATTTTTTTATTTATTTCTGAAAGTATGTCAGCAAGGAGCATGAAAATAGATTTATTTAGAGTGTTACATTACAGATGCTTTGAAAATGTGGTAGCTATCAGACATACTGATCATGTGTAAGATTCATAAACAACTGCCTTTGCCAGGACTTGGCTCTTACTGGGAAGTGTTGGCAGATAAGTTGGGCATGGAGAGCCAGACAGTCTTGGAAATTTGGGTCAAATGGCCATCGGGAAAAGAAAAGCAAATGTCAGCATTTATGAATTCACGACAATAGGAAAATCCCTGCGAGCAGAAATGAGCACGGGGAGGATGGTTTTCCATGTTCCAGTGTACGCACAGTGGTAATGTGAAACAAGGGGTGAAACCAAATGAAGGTTGTGGATCCAGAAGCACAAAACCATTTTTACTCTCTTCAGACTAGGCTATCAGGTAGGTGATTACTATAAAGAATGGCTGCTTCTCAACTCTATATGAAAGTAAAATTAGTTTTCAAACTGGCCTGTAAGAATAGAAATGCACAGTAATCATTTCAAAAATAATGCTCATGTTTAAAAAGTACTGGACCTTATATCTGAAAACAAACCCCTAAAAGAATTCTATTAATTCCCAAAAGAAATATTCCCTTGCAGATAGGGTATTTCAACAAATATAAGTGGTAAATGATAAAATGAGTTTTGTTTCATGCCTCTGGATAAGCATGTATTTAAGGGAAAAAGAGGATCTTGTTTTGCTTTTAAATAAACTCTAACTGTATGATAATTAACAATATAGGAGGCATTAGTATGTTATTAATTTCAAAATATAACAACTGATGGCATTTGCACAAACCCCTTATCAAAAATACAGCATGCAGTTTTACATCCTTGGCCTCAAATTCTAAAGACTTTTCAAGTACTTACCACAGAGTTAAACCAGCTGGCCTCTCCTCAAATTTAAACCAAACTGTATTTTGTGGTTCTCCCAAAATATGAATTTAATCCTCCCTTTATTAAACTGTGTTTCCTTGGCTGTCTGGAGGGAGAATCACTGCACACTACTGAAACTGCTTACACATTTCATCAATTTCAAAGCAACCCAGGCAGTAACACTGGTATCAATGAACTGCTTCAGACAGCTCCCATTTCTGCAGACAACCATTTATTCCCCACTGTTTCAATAATTCTAAATCTAAGCCTTTAAATGATAATCAAAATGAACACTCAAGAAAAAAGCATAGAAACTAAAAGTTTTCATCATGCTTTAGAAAGGTTTGCCAAGTACTTTACATGTATCTTAAATGATGATAAAACAATGCATTGGGGTATTATTTTCATGTCTACTTTATTTGTGAGGTGACATAAATTAAAAGAGTATATTCACATCGCTAATAAACACATGAAAAGGTGTTCATCCTGATTAGTTATGAGGGAATGGCATCAAACCACAATAAATACTACCACATGCCTACTAGAATAACAAAAATGTTCGTGAGGGTTTCTCACACATGCCTATCAGAATGTAAATTGGCATGTTTAGAAAACTGTTTGGTAGTACACATTCACACTGAGTATATGCATACCCTATTGCCCACAAATTCTACATCCAAGCATATACACCACAAAAATATGCTCCAAATGGCATGTATGATTATGTTCATAGCAACATTATTCATAGTAGTAAAAAATGAGAATCACACAAATGTCTATCAATAGAAGATGACATAAAAAAGCTCTTGTCAAGTTATACAATAGAATACTATACAGCAATAAGGGTAAGTGAACCGCTACTACATAAAATATGATTGAATCTGAGAAAAAAAGTCAAATGAAAGATGACAAATACAAAAGTATATACATTGTATGATTCCATTTGTATTATGCTCAAAACCAGGCAATACAAATCTTTGACAGTAGAAGTTAGGAGAGTACTAGCTTTGGGAAGAAAGCAGGGTTGAAGGAGATGGTGCGGAGGTATAAAGCACTGCTGTGACAGTGACTGTCCCAGTGCATTCAAACTGCTGTGACAAATGACCATGGACTGGGTGGTTTGAAAAGCATTCATTTCTCCCAATTCTGGAAGCTGGCAAGTCCAAGATCAAGTCACCAGCACATTCAGTGGCCGCTAATTAGTACACAGGTGGCCATCTTCCAGCAATGTCCTCACACCGAGGAAGGGGTGAGAGGGCTCTCTGGGAATCTCTTTCATAAGGGAACTAATCTCACCCATGAAGGTTCTACTCTCATGATCTAATTATAGCCCAAAGGCCTGGGCTCCTCACACCATCACACTGAGGGGTAGGATATCAACATATAAATTATAAGAAAACATATTCAGTCCATAACACTGGGAATGTCTTATATCTTGATGTGGTCAGAGGATCCACAAATATGTTCACTTTGTCATAATTCATTGAACTATCTACTTACAATGTAGATAGTAAGTTTGACCAGTGTTCTTTATGAAAGCTATTCTTTTAATAAAAGTTTATTAAAATTTTTAGACAGTACTGTCATGTGAAATCATTGCCCTTTAAATGGGAAATATATGTATCTCAATTCATACAATGAAGTGACTCTCTGAGGTAATAAGTACTATTACTATCTCTATTTTATAAAATAGGAAACCAAGATACATAAAAGTTACATGACATGCCCAAGGTGCCACAGTCAACACATGTTAAAGACAGAATTGGAACCCAGGCTGGCTGGCACCTGAGCCCCACTAAGAATCTCTTCCAAGTATTTGGTGCTTATATAGCACATTTCCTTCCTAAAAGGCTTTGAATATTGGACTCTATTGGACCTAAACCAGAAAGCACAGTAAAATCAAGATAACAGACTTCTCAAGTCATAAGCTACTGCTTTTCAAAATCAGGCCTCCAGAGGGCAATAAACTGGCTTAACTTTGGACAACAAAGCAGAGGTTACTGTTGAGATTCATAACAACCATCTTTTCCTTTAATTCATTTATGCAATATGTTCTACATACTCCACATGATGTTGTACTCATTTTTTATACATTTGGAATTTTAAGTTCAAAATTAAAAACAAAAGTCAAAAGCACGACTCAGGAAAATAAAAACATAATGCGAACATTCTTGATAGTATTTCTCCTTTAAATGTGCTCAAATTCTTTATAGACTGGCACAGAATCCTACTTCTACTTTCTAAAACAATTTTACTCCCTATGATTTTAAGAACACCTGTGTTTAGAATCTTATAAGTTAAAATGATGAGGGTGAGATCTTATCTATTCTACCACCAGCAGAAAAAACTCTATTACCTTTCTCTCATCTCAAGCCCAGCTGGAAAATAAGAGAATTATAAAATATTTAATGATACTTTTCATGGGAATCCAGTTTAGAAAGTGCGCTATCTTGGAAAAATTCTTGTTTTAAACAGTTTGGCACAGGAACTTCATTTTACATATACTACAAACAAATAAGGAACACATTAGTTATAAAGGTACTTGGGTTAGGTCCCAATGAAAATCAGCATTTGGACTAATAGTCAAGTGAAATAAATATAAGTCTCAGCTCCATGGCAGACGTTATGAGTGGAAATATATGTCAATGCATAATATTTTTCATGAATGAGCATGTTTATTACTTGATCAATAGAATTAGCTTGTACATATAACAAACAAGCAGTTGCTACTATCACTTGATTTAAGTTTAACAACAATGGGCCTTCTGTTATTTTTAGTTTTAGTGTATTCAACTGACTAATCCTTATATCTAACAAGAAAATCAATACCTTTGAAATAATTAGCTTTGGGCTCTGGGGAATCTCTAGTCTGAGCAACTGGATGGGGTTCTACTTGAAATAATTACTGCCAAAATTACAACCAGTTTCCTTGCAAGATCCAATCAATTCATCGATACTATTTTTTAGCCTCTGTTCCCTGAAATCTGTGAAACAACGCCAGGATTGAAAATACCCATTACATTTCTATGCTTTTTAACTGACTTTGAAATTTCAAGATTTGGAAAATGTACTGTGAGATGAGCCAAGCATTCATTTTCCTGATATAGCATGAGAAAAATAAAATAACTCCCACATACCTTTATCTACCCAAGATGACAGCCAATCTCAAAAAAGTTTAAATACTCCCAGCACTTGAAAATAGGAAAAGTCAACATTTTTTAAGAGATTGTTTAAAAAAAAAAAAGCTTTCCAAGTGATTTTTCATTCCCTTTCTGTACTTTAATAAAATTAAAATTCAGGATCAGCCACTAAGAAAAGATACTCCAAAGAAAATGCAATATGATTGTCCTGGTAGATCTAATCCTTCCTGGCTCTCTTTAATGCTCAGCACTGAATTCCAGTCAACACTAAATGTGCAGTATTTTATTACAGTTGCTTGTCCTCTGGGTATTTTGTGGTTCAAGCAGTTGAAAGAACTGTGTATTATGTACATGGTATTTACAGATTTCAATTGCTTTGAAAAGCTCTTCAATAAAAATGATTCTTCCCTTAGAAAGGAGTAGAAAAGAGGGATAAATGAATTCATAAATGATTAGGGAGCCTCTGCTAATGTCCCTACTTAACCAATGAAAACAAGGTGCTTCTGTTAACAGAAAAATCACCTGTGGACAATTCATGGCTGAGTGACTTTGGACTTCAGTCACTTTGCTATTTCTGAACAGCAGTGCAGAAATGCAGATAAGTTACTGATAATGTTTAACCATTTTATGTGTGTGTGTGCTAACTATAAGAAAAAGATTTAACAAAAATGTAAGGTTACCAACTAAGTCATAATGAAAACAGACAAGCATACCACTAACCTAAGACAAAACTGTATACACAGGAGGCCCAAAATGCCAGTCTACTTATGAATGGGAAGTTTCCATATTAAGTTCAGACAACATTTGAATACATATTCAAAAAATATTAGCCTTTCTATATAATGATATCTACCTAAATCTTATCACAGACAACTGAATAGCTACAATGGATGCAAATCATACTGGTCTTTGAACTGATTAAGTATTTACCAAGTACCTACTATGCACCTAGCAAGACAGCTACATTCTAGTTAAGAAGAAAGGATGCCCATGGAATAACATTATATATACTGGTCTTTGAACTGATTAAGTATTTACCAAGTACCTACTATGCACCTAGCAAGACAGCTACATTCTAGTTAAGAAGAAAGGATGCCCATGGAATAACATTATATGTACTTAGAGCATATGTTACAAGCTGTAACACATGAGATGTGTAATCATTAGAGATGAAAATTAAAAAGCATATAGAAGGATGTGAGGTCATCATTTCCCAGTAATACATAATATTATAACCCTGTAATTTTCTTCTGTCTTAATCTTATAATACCTCAGCACCTTTGAGGAAGGTATCTGAGACTCAGTCCTTTCTAATTCACATAAGCATAGAACTAATCACTTCATTGTTAAGTACACACAAAAAATATTTCATGTCAACCAATATTTCTTTATTTGCATGACACTTTAAAAAAATTTCCTTCCACCTCTCAGAACTTTATAAACAAAGGCCCTGAAGTAAGATCCTAGGGGTACTTATAAGCCTTTTACCCAGATGATTTAAGCCATCATGAATTCCAGTGTGATATAAGGCAGTATTTGCACCTGGGGCTGGAAAGTATTATACATGTGCTGGCTTATTAATCCTCAGCATCAGGAACAAGGCAGATCGTTATGGTGAGAAATCATTACACCATGAAACCTCTCCTACAAAAAGAGAAGTTACCTTAGGATCAGCTGTGAGTAATTTGAATGCTTGATATACTTGAGATTCCTTTACACCACCACCAAGATCCAAAAAGTTGGCTGGCTTCCCACCATTCAGGAAAATGATGTCACAGGTAGCCATGGCGAGTCCAGCACCATTAACTGTGAAATGCAAATGGTACACAAGACAAGATAAATATAGCAACATCAAAGGGTGCATAAACTTTGGCCCTTCTCCATATTACTAAAAGAGAAACCTGACATTAATAAGCCAGTTTCCAGCCTACCTGACATTCTATTCAACCAGAGAAATTCATAGACTTTAAAAATACAGAAACAGAAAATGTACAAAGAATAAACAAAAAATACCCAGGAATGGGGAGAAGGATTTATTGAGAAGTTAAATCAATCTGGGAAAGACAAAGGGAAAAGCTTCATTCAGTAAGCAATAAATCTGGACTACCTCACTCCAGTACTCTTGCCTGGAAAATCCCATGGGTAGAGGAGCCTGGTAGGCTGCAGTCCATGGGGTCACAAAGAGTCGGACACGACTGAGAGACTTCACTTTCACTTTTCACTTTCATGCATTGGAGAAGGAAATGGCAACCCATTCCAGTGTTCTTGCCTGGAGAATCCCAGGGACGGGGGGAGCCTGTTGGGCTGCCATCTATGGGGTCGCACAGAGTCGGACACAACTGAAGCAACTTAGCAGCAGCAGCAGCAGTAAAGGGAAGAGTTTTAGGTTCTAGACAGTATAAAGTTTAAGAGATTTGGGAGAGAGGGAAAAGGCTATAAAAAGTTGCTAGAGCCCTATGAATTACATCATTTTTAATATTCTTTAAGAGATTTGAGTAAAGAACGTGATTTTTTTCCATTTTTGCTTGCTGTGAATACGCTCCTTTGAATGTGGCATCCCTCGGGGGGTTGAACCATAGGGGTTCCAACTTCAATAGGACTGAAATACTTTTTTACACTCAGTGCAACTATGCATGATTATGTGTTCTCTGGAGAAATGAAGAAAACAAATGAACAAATGACAGCATCAAAACAATATTCCTAACCAGTGTTACTGTTTCAAATTAATGTAAGAAATGTTCACTAGCAACCTGATCATTAAACTAAAATACGCCAACATCCTAGAAGCTTTCTTTAAAATAAAAAAAGGAGTTTTAACATCAAAATTCTTATTTTCCAGAGCTAAGTTTTATTGATCAATTGCACTTCTTTTGCTTCCTATGCATAATTATAGGAAATTATTTTCCTTAGTTAGAAAGTCCTCCCCGCCACACACACACAAAAAAGTCTCCTGAACATTATAGAAACTCTCCAGGTAAAGTACCTTTCACGTTTTCTGACTGTATTTCTCAGATAATGCCTGTGAACTGTGACTAACTAAGCCTGGGACAACTAATATAAAAATTTATATATGATCTTAAAACAATGTGAAATGTATTAATCCTACCTTTTGAGACTGCCACCTTGACCAAATCATGCATACTTCCACAGAGGCTACAAAGAATATGCGTTTAATTTGCTCTAAACACATCATTAAATCTTTCCCCTTTCTAAATGCCTACAAATATTGAGAGCATATTAGCTTATCAAGATAAGAATAATGTGAGTGATCTAGTACATGAGAGTTTTTGCTCCAATATACAGAAAGAGCTTTTGGTATCACTTGTAATTGGATGTCATTTTCTACTGTATGAACAGCAAACTACTAGATTAGGTCTGTTCAGTTCTGAATATAATGATACTGTTGGTTTAATGAGCTACAAATCTTTTTTATTTTAATTCCATTAAGATTGAGACCTCTGTTTCAAGTGCAATGAATTGATTTCACCAGAAACATAGAAGCATATAAATCTCAGTATTATATGCTGTGGACAATAACAGAAATTGTATTGCCTCTTTAGACTCATTCTTATCTCTGTTAATAAGCCAGTATCACAAATTTAAATGACTATGATAAAATCAATTGTCTTATTAATAAGCTGACATAATGGAGTAAACATTTGATCATTTGGTTTTCACAGAACCTCAAACTTTAGTATAATGATTAAAGCATGCATTCTCTTCAACTTCCTCTAAGAAAGCAATATATTTTAAACACAAATTTCGGCAAAGGTTCTGACTTTTAGTAGTCAAAATTTAACTGAGATGCTTTAAAATACTGGTCCTGAACTGGGGTGACTGTGCTTACCAGAAGGTAATGTCTGGAGACATTTTGGATTGCCACAGCTGGTGACAATGCAGCAAAGGAAAGAGCCTGACAGCGAAGAATTATCCCACCCAAAATGTCCATAGGGCAAGAAGTGAGAAACCCGACCTGAAACCAGTGACCACAGGCCAAAATGAACTTTTGAAAGAAATTTTGGGTTTTTTTTAAGAGTTTTTGGCTACAAAAATCTAATATGTTCACTTGCAATTGGGAAATAACATTTTAGAAACCAGAGGTCTCTAAACTCTGCAAAAATTCACAAATTATTATATTGATATAATGCTTTCTTACCAAAACAGGCAATGTTCCCATCCAGTCCTATGTATTTTAGATCATATCTGGCAGCTTCATTTTCAATGGGCTCATTCTCTGATTTGTCATCCATAGCAAATATATCCTTTTGTCGGAATTCTGCGTTGTCATCAAAGTTTATCTTGGCATCAAAACAGACAACTAATAAAGAAAACACAAACATACCTAAATATCTCCTAAGGATCTATAAATTATTGGGTTGGCCAAAAAATTCATTCAAGTTTTTCTGTCAGATGTAAGAGAAAGGCTCAAATGAACTTTTTGGCCAATCCAATAAGTTCTCCAGGCTGAAAAGTGCAAGAGAAATAAAATCGAATACTGTCATTTTTTCTCAAGCTTCAGACAGAAGATGCTGTTAAGGCTTTATCTTTAAAGTTTAAGGCTACAAAGACAAATACGACACGATCCCTGTTTTCAAGGGACTTACATTCTAATAAAAAGCATAATAATTTTTATCTGTTGGTTTCTATGAAATGACAATATAAGTTGCCATCACTCTTTAAAAGCTACACACTGGCATAGCTAAATATAGCTTTGATTTGAAATATTTATTACAGTTCCTATTTTTAGTAGTTAACCTTTCCTGTCAATACAAAGAGAGACTAGACAATAATGCTTAATATTGCTATCCTCCTACAGCCTTCTTCTGATGTTGCAAGATGACGTTTTTATTTAGTCACTATCCTCACTAATATGTCTAGAAGATTTGGTGGAAAGAATGCCAAGTCAGAAACATTAGATTTTTTAACTTATTTGATCCTTAACTAACTCTGTAACCTTGATAAAAATAACCTACTTTCTTGCTGGACCTCAGTTTTCTTATTTGAAAAGTAGAAAAAGACAATCCCCAGACTGCTGATAGACTTACTCTGGGGTCTGATAAAAGCATACCATGATCTTGATGTGAGCAGGACGATCTTATGCTTCTTGTGATTCAAGTTACAAAACATTAAGCGGCCAAGACTGGTCTATAACAATGGAAGGCTGCCAGGCGTTATTAGCACCACGGTCTCCACCCACTGGTGCCAGCAGGAATCTCTAACTCTCCTACTGGAGAGGAGCCCTGGACACAGTGAAACTCACTCAGTGACAGGACTGGACCACAGATAGTTTTCCTTGACTTGTAGATCTTCCACATGTGCAATCAGGGAGCTACTGTGGTGGGGAGAGGTGGCATTCTGGTGTCTTGGATCTGACCTCTTTTATTACATCCTTTAGAGCAGAAATTATTGTCTAGGATGATACTCCATAATAATCTTTTACTTCACTTGGGATATTGACAGGCAGGGATCTATGACCATGAATTTACATATTATTCGTTCTCCACCAGCACTACTCATAGGCACCTAAGTCTTTTCAGCAAAACAATCACCTACGTGCATTTCACTGGAAAGTAATGACCATGGTTTGTTAATACCACCTGCTTCTTCTGAAAAGAAAATATCGTTATCTTGTAGCATCCTGGAGTTAAAGACCCCAGAGAGAGGGTTTTTTTTTAAAGTCTCTTTACCTCAGTAAGTGAGGATTTTGGTACAAATCTGTGCAAAACTGGCATATTAACAATGAAGAATTCTCAGCATAAATAAAAGTCCAAACCACAAAGTACTTAAAGTAGCAATGACTGACAAGGGACAATCTTATATGGAATTTAATATCTGCCTGAGTCCTTTGTCTTCCCACAAAATGTCCAACCACTTTACCCACACACTATGAATATACAGAGCGAATGAGTAATTACTTTCCAGAAATCTGAATGACAGGATTCTAGTTAGCAAAGGAACAGGCCAATGTTCTCTGCTTGCTACAGTAGCATTGTCCTAGCAATTAATGACTTGTATAACAATCAGTAGGAAAGCAATGTCACTGTTGGCTTTCCACTGGGTTTATAAACATACTTTAATTAATTTATTAGCAATTTTAGCTCCTCCATTACTCATTGTCAAGATTACTTGGAACAAATATGTTCAGAATTAATGGGCAAATGCTATGAAATTGACTTCCTAAGTGAAGAGTTTCAAGTAAAAGAATTCTTGGTCAAGATCAATAAACTAGTATATCAAAATAGGTCCAGGCTGATCTTTGCTCCTTGCAAAGACTACAAGCTACTTGAGAGAGAGTATAATTAATAGGGATGTATGCAAAGCTCAGAAAGCAGTCTCAGCTAAATGTCTGCAAAGTCAGATTTTCAAGTCTCTTTTTCCTTATGGCATGTATGCCTAGTAGAGAAATGAGTTCACTGTTTGAGGACCACCTTGAGAGAACTTTAGAGTTAACCAAGAACTTAAAGATAGTGACAGCGGGATGACAGGGTTATCTGTAGGTAAGAAAAAGGTGTATGGGCCCTTGCCAAACATTCTCTCTCTTTAGAGAAAAGTAAACAACATAATTAGGTCAAATGTATATATGTTCAAGTGCTTTTAGAAGTTAAAAACACTACACAAACAGGAAGCAAATAAAGCAACTTAAGAGTAAAGAAAGATAACCAAAATTGAACTGCCATCATTAATACCTAAATTTTTTCTGGGGAGGGTGGTGGCAGAGGGAAAATAAGGCCTTTGAGGTACATGGAGTCTGTTAGACACATATTTGTTAAATCTGCTTAGTATTTTTAAAACGGTCCCAAACATACAAAGTGCTTTCCAGCCTAACAATCTCTGTTTATAATGTTACCTCATTTGAAGTTTTCCCTTGAACTTGACCACTTAATGTAGACTCTGGTATCAAAAACACCTGGGGAGGAATTACAACCATCGTACTTCCTAACCAGGGAGCCACTGTCTCTCTTAAGTCCAGTGGTCTTGTCAATCAAGTGGGACCAGAGCATTTTCTACTGCCTTGTGCTGCTCGAAGGGCAGGATGCATGCAAGCACTTAGCCTCACTAACAGCTGGCACTTACTAGTGATTTTTATTATTACCACTGCCATCTTCTATATGCACAGTGCTTTCTTGGGGCTTCAGAAACAGGACAGGTCCTTAGGGCCCAGGATATAGGATTCTCTTCTCTTCCTATCACTGAAAATGACCTGTACTTGTTCCTTTCCCTTATAATCCTAGACTTCAGTTCAGAGTAAATCTAAACTAATGCCTACTGGAGTTTACACATATACAGATTACCTTTTCCTACAGGAAAAATTTTAATGGTTGGCATTCCAGGCTTTGGAACTGACAGAGAAGGTTTTTCTTCAAGGGCGATGTTGAAAGAGATGACTTGGTGATGCTTGAATCACACCACGCATTTGCATAAGGTCAGGGTGGTTATAGATGAGTATAAAAAAACCCAAGTGAGACTCTAAGTCGGAGGGGGTGGGTAGAGTATAGCCCTTAGACCAGCTCATTGCCTGTTTTTGTAACCACAGTTTTACTGTTATTCGGTCATAACCATTCATTTACATACCTCTCTGGTTGCTGTCCCAAAACAACAGTAGAGATGAGTGGCTGCAATAGAGACTATAATGCCACCAAACCCCCTAATATTTACTGTCACTTTACAGAAACAGGTTGCCACTCCCAGCAAAGCTCCAGTTTGCATCACATCCATATCCTACTTTAACAACTGAAAAAATAGACACAGGTATTATATATATATTAGTGAGAGAGAAACTTAGAAAAGTGCATCACAGTAAAGTGAAAACAAAAAAGTGTAACAAACAAACCAAAACCTGCAGCTTGCACAAAAGGAACAGATCAATCCCTGAACACTGATTGACACGTATATGCTAATTTCCCCCTGTAAGACCTCCTCCAAGAACACGTCCAGAACTGGTGGATTAAAAATGTATTGTTTATGTCAATAAGAGCACAATAAAATAAACTTCCTTGCTCAGACCTTGGCTTTTTCATTTAATAAGACAATACACTATGGTAAAATATATTTTTGGAGATGCTGAGCTTGGTTCAGACATTAAGATTTTCAATATCACATTAATAACACTTCAATTCTATAGAAAATTCAACTTGAACAAAGGCCATTCTATGTACAAAGTGGGTGAAAAAACACACCTATTAATATTTATAAAACAATTTTCACCATCAAAAGCACATGGTTACATGCTTGATAGATTATACAAATGAATTTTCCTTCTGAACGAATATCAAAGAAAGCTGCTGTACTTATATTCATAGAGTGTTTTTGTCGTTTTGTTTAATGGTGTGAGATCCCGTGACCTGCTATTTCAACAACCTCAATGAACAACGTGACTGGCAGTTATTGGCCTCTGACCCTAGAGTTTTAACAGAAGAATGTGCCACAGAATTAAACAAAAGAAAAATACATTTAAGAGGGGAAGATTCACACATAAAAGAAACATAAACACAACAGGAAATAAGACTTTCATAATTAGTTTGAAAAATAACTTGTCTTCAGCAATGTACTGAATTTCATTTATGATAAATAACCATACGTGCTACAGAAATGCACTTTGCCAAGATGGCCTTAAAACGCTGATACTTCCCAATTAGTCCCACTTTCTGTTAAATGTTACTGTTTGAGGAGTTGTATACTTTTTGAGAACTTTTCTTTAGTTGCTGTGAAAGGAGAAAAATAGATACTAGGCGGGAGGGAACTTCAGAGGGAGGTAAAGAACTGAGAATGTTCTCGAAAATAGAGTTATGTATAAAGAGAGAAATACAGAGAAACACCCACCAACAACATGGGCACAGAGCAACAGGGTAGTTATTTAGGGAAATTAATCCGAAGAAAGAAAGGAATTTGATATGCCATTTAACTTTGGATCACCCAGCCTTATTTCCCATAGAATCTTGGCCAGAGAGTCTCAGTTTTAAACTGGATTTAATTTCTTTAGCTCAGTGAATGAATTTGGTCTCCAACTGATGAAAATGCCTTAAAGCAGGAATCCTTAATCTCAGGACTACTGACATATTGAGTGAGATCATTTTCTGATGAGGGAGACAGCTCTGTGCCATGTATGATGTTTAGTAGCACCCCTGGCCTCTAGAAGCAAGTAACATCACACATTCCAAGGTGTAACAAGCAAAAATGGATGCTAACTAGATTCACTGTGGTGATCATTTGGCTAAAGAGATACACACACAGATATATATCAAATCATTATGGTATATACTCGAAACTAACATAAGGTTATATGTCAATTATATTTTAGTTAAAAAAAAAAAAAATGTGTCCAGATGTTGCCAAAGAGCCCCTGGGGAACAAGATGCCCATCCTTGCCACTGAGAAACATTGTTTTAAAGATACCAAAGAAAAGTGTCTATGTGCGGCATATCTGACTGAAAGTGGGGTGAAAAGAAATAGGACATAAACTCACACAGTGTCTTACAAAATAAGTAAATGAATGAAGATAGGTAATTTTTTTTTTAAACCCTGTTTTTTACCTGGCTACAGATTTAATGAATAAAATCTGGCACTGCAATTAGACAGTAAGGAAAATAGTCCATTTCTCTCTATTTAATTGATAGCTTGCTTTCAGTTCAAGAAAACTTCAGTCATTTTCATAGGCATGTTTTGAATCAATGTCCTTTTTCCACAGAGAAACTGCCTTTTTCTGACACCATGTGATTCCAGCAGGACCCAAGTAGGACCAATCAGTATCATCTGAAAGGACTGTTAAAGGCTGGGGAAGGAGGAGGAGGGGCACTGGGAACCATCTTCACTGACAGCTCCAGAGATGCCGGCTGACAAAGATGCAGAGTTAGAAGCAAGCAGCCATGGACAAGCAGAGAATCCCTGATTCCCTTCATTCCTTTAGCCAGTTCACTCCTAAACTTCTCTGTAACACAAGTAAAATGAGAACCCTCATCCTTAGGGGGCTTTTTAACAAAAATCAGGCTGATGCAGGTCTCTGTCACTAACAACCATTATAATCCTAACTAGCAGACACTAAACAACTACATTACAGTCAGTAGTATCAACTTAGATGTTTGAACCAGACTATTAATCACACTGGAAAAAAAATCATTCTTTGGGTGTCAGTTCAGTTCAGTTGAGTCGCTCAGTCGTTTCCGACTCTTTGCGACCCCATGAATCGTAGCACGCCAGGCCTCCGTGTCCATCACCAACTCCCAGAGTTCACTTAGACTCACATCTATCAAGTCAGTGACACCATCCAGCCATCTCATCCTCTGTCGGCCCCTTCTCCTCCTGCCCCCAATCCCTCCCAGCATCAGAGTCTTTTCCAATGAGTCAACTCTTCGCATGAGGTGGCCAAAGTACTGGAGTTTCAGCTTTAGCATCATTCCTTCCAAAGAAATCCCAGGGCTGATCTCCTTCACAATGGACTGGTTGGATGTCCTTGCAGTCCAAGGGACTCTCAAGAGTCTTCTCCAGCACCACAGTTCAAAAACATCAATTCTTCGGCGCTCAGCCTTTTTCACAGTCCAACTCTCACATCCATACATGACCACAGGAAAAACCATAGCCTTGACTAGACAGACCTTTGTTGGCAAAGTAATGTCTCTGCTTTTGAATATGCTATCTAGGTTGGTCCTAACTTTCCTTCCAAGGAGTAAGCATCTTTTAATTTCATGGCTGCAGTCACCATCTGCAGTGATTTTGGAGCCCAGAAAAGTAAAGTCTGACACTGTTTCCACTGTTTCCCTATCTATTTCCCATGAAGTGATGGGACCGGATGCCATGATCTTCATTTTCTGAATGTTGAGCTTCTTACCAAAAATTCCCCACAGGAGACTGAGCAGTATAGATATTATCTAGGCCAGTGCTATTTATTCCACTATGTACCATTCACAGGACCAGTCTCCTGGATTTTTTAAAAATATTCAACAAGTAAGACAAGAATGAAGAAGGTTTTTACAAAGGAACTATACAATAAGTAAGTTTAAAATAAAATTTTTAAAGTAAAAAGTTTGGTATAATGCCAACTTTCTTAAACTTCTAAATTAAAAGAGTAACTGTTACACAAAGTTATAATGGGAAAGGTAATATATTTTGCTTGTTGTTGAGTCGCTCAGTCATGTCCAACTCTTTGTGACCCCAAGAACTACAGCACGTCAGGCTTCCCTGTTCTTCACCATCTCCCTGAGCTTGTTCAAACACATCCATTGAGTCGGTGATGATATCCAAGCATCTCATCTTCTGTCATCCCCTTCTACTCCTGCCTTCAATCTTTCCCAGTATCAGGGTCTTTTCCAATGAATCAGCTCTTCATATCAGGTGGCCAAGTATTGGAGCTTCAGCTTCACCGTGAGTCCTTCCAATAGATACTCAGAATTGATTTCCTTTAGGATTCACTGGCTTTATCTCATTGCAATCCAAGGGACTCTCAAGAGTCTTCTCCAACACAGTTCAAAGGCATCAATTCTTTGCCACTCAACCTTCTTTACAGCCCAGCTCTCACATCCATACGTGACGACTGGAAAAACCATAGCTTTGACTAGACAGACCTGTTGCAGCAAAGTCTCTGCTTTTTAATATGCTGTCTAGGTTGGTCATAGCTTTCCTTCCAAAGAACAAGTGTCTTTTAATTTCACAGCTGCAGTCACCATCTGCAGCGTTTTGGAGCCAAACAAAATAAAGTCCATCACTGTTTCCATTGTTTCCCAATCTATTTGCCATAAAGGGATGGGAATGGGGATGCCATTATCTTAACTTTTTGATATGACCCAGTGGATGTTGGCAGTTTGATCTCTGGTTCCTCTACCTCTTCTAAACCCAGCATGTTTAATCCTCACGTGAAGGATTTTGAGCTAACCTTGCTAATATGAGAATGAGTGTAACTGTGCAGTAGTTTGAACATTCTTTGGCAGTGTCCTTCTTTGGGACTATAATCAAAACTGATCTTTTCCAGTCCTGTGGCCGTTGCTGAGTTTTCCAAATTTGCTGGCATATTGAGTGCAGCACTTTCACAGCATCATCTTTTAGGATTTGAAATAGCTCAGAAGGAATTCCATCACCTCCACTAGTTTTGTTCGTAGTGATGCTTCCTAAGACCCACTTGACTCCACATTCCAGGATGTCTGGCTCTAGGTGAATGATCACACCACTGTGGTTATCGGAGTCATGAAGATCTTTTTTGCATAGTTCTTCTGTGTATTCTTGCCACCTCTTCTTAATATCTTCTGCTTCTATACCATTTCTGCCCTTCATTGTGGCCATTTTTCCATGAACTGTTCCCCTGGCATCTCTTAATTTTCTTGAAGAGATCTCTCACTCTTATGCTCAGTCACTTCAGTCATGACTGACTCTGCGGGACCCTATGGACTGCAGCCTGCCAGGCTTTTCTGTCCATGGGATTCTCCAAGGTAAGAATACTGGAATGGGTTGCCATTACCCTCCTCCAGGGAACCTTCCCAATCCAGGTATTGAACCCATGGCATTTTCTGTGTCTTCTGCATTGCAGGCAGATTCTTTACCACTGAGCCACCTGGGAAGCCCTGAAGAGATCTCTAGTCTTTCTCATTCTACTGTTTTCCTTTATTTCTTTATATTGTTTACTTAGGAAGTGTTTCTTATCTCTCCTTGCTATTCTTTGGAACTCTGCATTGAGATGAATATATCTTTCCTTTCCTTTTTGCCTTTTGCTTCTCTTCTTTTCTCAGCTATTTGTAATACCTCCTCAAGCAACCATTTTGCCTTTTTGCATTTCTTTTTCTTGGGGATGGTTCTGGTCACTACCTGCTGTACAATGTTCTGAACCTCCATCCATAGTTCTTCAAGCACTCTGTCTATCAGATCTAATCCTCTGAATCTATTTCTCACTTCCACTGTATAATCATAAGGGATTTGATTTAGGTCATACCTGAACGGACTAGTGGTTTTCCCTACTTTCTTCAACTTAAGTCTGAATTTTGCAATCAGAAGTTCACAATCTAAGCCACAGTCAGCTCCCCGCCACGTTTCTGCTGACTGTATAGAGCCTCTTCAACTTTGGCTACAAAGAATATAATCAATCTGATTTTGGTATTGACCATCTGGTGATGTCCATGTGCAGAGTCATCTCTTGTTTGCTGGAAGAGGGTGTTTGCTATGCCCAGTGTGTTCTCTTGGCAAAACTGTTAGCTTTTGACCTGCTTCTTTTTGTACTCCAAGACCAAACTTGCCTGTTACTCCAGTTATCTTGACTTCCTACTTTTGCATTCCAGTCCCATAGGATGAAAAAGACATCTTTTTTTGTTAGTTCTAGGAGATCTTGTAGATTTTCACAGAAC
Organism: Bos mutus; assembly: GCF_027580195.1. Lineage (NCBI taxonomy): Eukaryota > Metazoa > Chordata > Mammalia > Artiodactyla > Bovidae > Bos > Bos mutus. The sequence continues at coordinate 34,286,784 of NC_091638.1, read as the reverse complement.
CATTCAGCTTCTTCAGCATTAGTGGTTGCTATACATTTTCCTATTATTGATCTAAAAGGAAAACTTTAAGTATTCTGATTATAAATATTGTCAATATTGCTAAAATATATATGACTGCTTTTATAGCTCCTAAATAAAGGAAAGTTTTAGGGAACTGTGACAATGATGAAGTTAATTTGTACATTTGGTCAGTAATCAATGTTTCCTAATTGGGTTTAATTTGACTACTGCTCAGAGTTATAGGCCAACACATTCATTTAATTGTGATTATAATTCAATAGCTGAACCTTTATGGTACAATGAACAAATTAACAGCTAAACTTTCCTGTTAAAAATATCATATAAGACTTATGTTTTAATGCACTGTATACATGGAATGTATTTTATGGGGATTCCTTCAAAGAAGCTCAATAATTATACTTTCTCTTAATAATTAAAAAGAAAACTTCAGATTTCATGAGGTTTTACAAACATTCTCTAGAAAAAGGTTCTCATATCCCTCTTCCCTGCTGCAAACCGTTTTGTGACTGACAGCTTCCCAAAGGGTTAAATGAAAATACCATTTTTATCCCATTCTGTGGCTCAATTCCCATTTTTTGTTACTATGAAATAACCAGGTTGCTTATGCATATTAGCTTAAAAAGCAATATATGTATGACCTTTAAGGACTTAGAGTGACCTTCCTCTCTTGGATTTAATTATCAGCCACTCAATGCGGCATGAATTTTTAACTGATACTCTCAAACTGGAGACTATTTCTAGATCACTCTGATTAAAGTAAATTAATAGCTTAAGAAGGAAAAAACAGAGAAGAAAAGAAAGCAGGTCACCATAAGTTAGTTTGGCATATCAGAATCAACATGCATACCAGACTATGAAAGACAAGGGTTTGAATCCCAGCTCCAGTATCTAGCTGCCCTTGGAGGAAACAAATTCATTTTTCAGTATTCTATAAAATGGGATAACAACTCCTAACTCTGCAGGATTATGTTAAATGATAAAAAAGAAGACACGTACATTTATCACAGCACAGGATGTATGAGATCAAGAAACAATTTTCTTACCCTCTCTCTAGAAAATACTGATTATTTTACAGTTAAAAGCAATTTTTAAAATACTTAATTATACAGGTAGTTTGCTTATAAACTACCAGCCACAAAATTTTATCTAGCAGTCACTTGTGTAAGCCATGAAACATTCATTTCAATGGCTTCTTAAACATGAGCTCTTTGCCTATCCTAATTTGAAACCTTCAAAGATATACAAACAAAACAAAAATAAATAGATAAAAATATAAAATCTATACCTTTGCTGGACTACTTTTATACTACTTGAGAACAACAACTTTATTTTATGAATGGGTGGGACTAGCCTATTTTGTGTCTGAAACTGGATGCTTATTACACAATCATCAGTCACCTCACTTTGAAAACTGCCCTACAAGAGAGGTAGGTTATCATGTTTTTACTCACTGTTTTGGATTTACAAACAAAAACAAAAAATTCCCTGAGGCTTAGCCCATGTACGTGGCTAGAGCATGGCAATCCCAGGCCTCTCTAGGTTTCAGGGACATGATATTTTAGATTTTCTGACTCTGACTATATAGTCTCTGAAATATACTAGAGAAAAAGCATTGTACCATCCAACTGGTCTAAAACTTATTTATATTTGCACATAATGGGTATTTACCAGTCCAGTAGTAAATCCTTAGTTACTGGTGGCCCACAATACGCTAAGTAAGAAGTAAGAAATGGGGTTGAGATATAATTTAAAAAGGCAAGGTTCCTGGAATTTACCAGTACAGTTTGGTAACACTATCCTATTCCCTTGATATTCTACCTCCGACCCTAAACATGCATATCTTTAAGCTTTTGCTCTCAAATTAATAAGACCTTACTGAATACTTGCTGTATGCAAGACAGTGCATTTGTGGTAGGTGCTGACATGTAAGAGAGTTACTGATTCACAAGTACCCAGTGAAAAGATAAAACCTTCCCCACAAAAAAGTCTCTTCCCACCTGAAGTAAAAGCTGCTAACCAAGGAGGGTGAAAGAGATCGATGATGGGGCATTAGAGATTCTACCATGATGACATAACTTCAGTAGAAGACACAATGTGAAATTATATGCAGATTTGGAGAAACTAAAAACTGAAACTAAAAAGTTCCAGTTCCATAAAAGCAGGTGTATTCATCACACCCAAGCACTGTGGCTCCTGTTCACACCTAAATCTTTACCATCAGAGCAACAAGGAGGGACCTGAAAACTATGGGATGATGGTAGATGGATGTTTCTAAATAAAATAAGAAATAACTTCCCGTGAGGCTTGGCATTTGACTACAAATTCAAGTGCTAATATGTTCAACTGCATCATGGGAGCATTTGAAACTATGGCAGGAATTAAATTACTGAAAGAATTAATGCAAGGCTGCTCTATAGTCTTTTGTTTAGTTTATAGTTTGCATAAATAATTACATTCATTCATTTTTTCTCTCTCTCTTTTTCTCTTACCTTGTCCTTCTGGAGTTTCACCAAAGGGATTCACTTCCACCTGAGTAGCATCAATTTTCAGGAAGAGATTGTACAGCTTCTTAATTTGATCTGCAGCCTAAATGTGATCAAGTGAAATGAAATTTCATAAAAGTAGAAAAAAATTATTTTGCTACATTAATGAAATCTTAAAAATAACAAGCTATTTTCAGTTAGGTTTTCTGAAGGGAAAAAAAGAGAAGCATAACTATTTTAATTTCTACTGCTATTCATTAGAAGGAATTGTTCAACTGTCCTCCAGACAGTAGAAAAGATCATCATCAAAAAACAAAATATTTTCAATATGCCCAAAAAATGTTGTGAATCTTTTTGAAAATTATCATGTCCCTATTAGCTGAGCTACACTGCAATATGAGCTACAATTACTAATACAAACAAACTCCATTTAAGTAAAAGGTAAACATGATTTTGAGAGTTTTTAACGATGAGTTTTTCCTTATTATGCTGGAATAAACTGTTATCATATTCATCAATCCAAACCTATAATCTGTGAAACAACAGTTACTGAGTATCTATTGGAAATGGTTACAAAACAAGAAGATGGAAGACCTAAACAGTACACTTAAAGAATAGCACAATTCAAACTGAAAACAGTTTGTCCCAAAGGCATAAGCCACAAAGAACCAGAATATTCAACAGTTTCCCTGGTGTTGTACCCTAACTTCATTTTTCTCACTCTGCTTGAAATTCACTCGCTCATTCATTCTTTTCAACCAACATTTATTAATTGCTCATGTCACAGCAGGCTGGCACTATGTGATCTGAGGCTAGGGGGAGGATCACAAATGAGGTGTGACAGCACCCAGGAAAGCTCACACCTGCAGTAAACACAGCCTGTTCACCGTTAACACAGCAAAGTGAGACTGTGTAATGTGCAATCAAGGCTGAATGTTGGGGTTTAGTCTTATTCTTAGCTCCAACTTATTTCCCAGCCATGCTTTCCCCATTTCCACATTTTTTTTTTCATGGTTCCCATCCTGCATTATTTGCCCTCAGATTTCTTTTCAGTTTTTCCCCATCTCTACTCTATTTATCAGGGGAGCTGACACTTGTACGCTGGGTTTTCAAGGCTCCTGGGCCGGCTGGCTTCAGTTCAGCCAATGCGAAGCAGCAGTGGGAGACAGGAGCTGGGAAGAAGGAAAAAGAGAGGATATTTTCACTCCTCTCTTTCTGCATCCTCTCACTTTAATTCCCATCAGGGTCCCAATTTCTGTATCTCAAAGTCCAGTGACACTACCACCTCACTTTGCTCCTTGAGCACATAGGTGGCAACCACTTTCTGTTGCTGTTTAGCTCTCTGTGTTGCCTCTCTGTTCACTCTGAAACTTCTCAATTCTCATAGCACCTACTTAACCGATTACCTAGAATAAAGTCCCACTGTGGTCAATACTGGGGTTTCCCAGGTGGCACTAGTGGTAAAGAATCTGCCTGCCAATGCAGGCACCCCACTCCAGTACTCTTGCCTGGAAAATCCTATGGATGGAGGAGCTTGGTAGGCTGCAGTCCATGGGGTCGTGAAGAGTTGGACACGACTGAGCAACTTCACTTTCACTTTTCACTTTCATGCATTGGAGAAGGAAATGACAACCCACTCCAGCGTTCTTGCCTGGAGAATCCCAGGGATGGGGGAGCCTGGTGGGCTGCCGTCCATTGGGTCGCACAGAGTTGGACATGACTGAAGCGACTTAGCAGCAGCAGCAGCCAATGCAGAAGACATAGAGACGAGGGTTCAATCCCTAGGTTGGGAAGACCCCCTAGAGGAGGGCATGGCTACCCACTCCAGAATTCTCGCCTGGAGAATTCCTTGGACAGAGGAGCATGCTGGGTTACAGTCCATAGGGTCACAAAGAGTCAGACACAATTGAAGCAACTTAGCACACATACACATGGTAAACACTAGGAGTGATTTCTCTATTCTGGTATTAACTAAAGAACTCTTGGAAATGTAAATAATTCATTTTACCTTATTTTGTTTGATGTATATGTGCGAAGTTTCTTAAATCCTAATTTGAAAGCCAGTGGATATAACCAAATATATATAATGAGTTACACTGAATATTTATATTAATTTTTTGTGGCTAGATAGTACACGTACATAATACAAAATCCCCAAGGTACACAAGGTTCTCCCTCAGAATCTTCACCAGACTCCCCAGCTACAGAGCCCCCTATCTGTCCTCCTGCAGCAGCCACTTTATTGGTTCATTAAAGGATACAGCTATACAAATGCAAGTGTACACATTTTTCCATTCATCTTTTTAAAAAAACAAACTTGGTTCCACACTTTGTTTCTTTACCGATAGATTTCAGAGAGCCTTCAGCAGCAAAACAGAGACAACAATCTTGTAAATGACCACATAATATCTTTTTGTACGGATGTATCATAATTCATTTAACCTGTCTCCTAAATAATGGCCATTTGGTTTCCAGCAGCTTGACATTACTTCAAATGCTGCCTTATCTGTGTGTGTATCTATATCTATCTATCTATCTATATCCTTATATCCTACAGTGATTAAATATCTATAGGATATATTCTCTGAAGTGGGGAACAAGGGGTGGGCATTTTACATAATAAAAGAATATCTTAAATTGTTCTTGTTATCTTAAATTGCAGCTTTCACTAATGTCCCCTCCCAAAAACCAGCATTATAGAGATTTTTATTTTTTTAACTCACAACCATCAGCTATTTGGTTATCTCATTTATGGTTTTAATTTGAATCACTCTAATTATGAATAGACCTGAGTATTCTATGAGAGTGAAACATCTGTATTTCCTTTGCTGTGAACTCTACATAGGAAAAATCCACATATTTTTGGTGTTTCTCATATTAATGTATAGGAGGCATTTTTACATGAAGGAATTTAGCTCTTTATGTCATAGAAATAGTAATGTTTTTGTCCTTTAACATTTGTTTTTTGCCCATGTTTTTGTTAGTTCTGCCACATGAAGTCTAATAATATTAATAATAATGTCACTCTTTTCTTTTTCAGCTTCTGGCTTTGTGCCAGACTTGGAAAAGGTTGGTCCCAACCTAACAATTCTATCATTATTTTTTCAAAAACTTAAGATTTCCTTTATTTAATGTTTACTTTTTTTTTGGGGGGGGGGGAGTGCAATCCAAGTGGATTTTATTTGAATTACAGTGTAAAGCAGGTAAGCGACTCACTGTTGAAACTTTTTTACATTTTTAGAGATTTCCCAGGTTATCAAACAAATGTGCAATGTGAGCTGCATGACAAAAGCATGATGTCTATTCTGGACACCATAGCATCACTATACCTACAAAGCCTCTGCACACAGTCAATACGGATAAACAATGGTAGAAGTAATCATTAATGTAATAATATGGAGAGACTTCATAATAGAAATAAATTCTGAGTGCATACAAGTATAAGATCTTATCCTAGCTACTTCAAAAAGTTTTCGTTTTTGTTTTTAAGTACACATAACATAAATTTCAAGTTTTCCCTGGTGGCTGAGTGGTAAAGAACTTGCCTGCCAATATAGGAGACATGGGTTCGATCCCTGGGTCGACCCCTGGAGAGGAGAATGGTTACCCACTCTAGTATTCTTGTCTGGAGAATTCCATGATCAGAGGAGCGGGCTATGGTCCACAGCGTCACAAAGAGTCAGACATGACTGACTGACTAAGCGCACACACACAGACAACTTCACTTAGCACAATGTTCTCAAGACTCAACCACAATGCAGCATGTGTCAGGACCTCCCTCTTTTTCAAGGCCAATCTTCCATTGTATGTATATACTATATTCCGTTTATCCATTTACTTGTCTATGAACACCACGCTAGCTTCAAAACTTCTAAAGACTGTATTAACCTCGCTTAGCATGAAGCCTGAATTTTCTCATGCTGCTGCCACTGTAGTTATACATTAACACAGCACTTGGGGGGCAGCCATTATTACAACTGTTTATTATTGTGCAAAGGTGACTATAAACATTTTTTGAAGCAAGACTAAATCTGCGCTGTAAGATCTGCAAGGGGTAAACGTTATAAAATCTGTGTTGTAATACCCACAAGGGAGAACCAGCCTGGCTTGCAGGCAGAACGTGCCTTATTCCAGAGGCTATACACCAAATGACTATAAAGGCCATCCAGGCAAAACCTGTCAGTCTGCCCAGGTGTAATAGCAGGAAATGGCAGGGCCTATGGCAAGCTGAGGTTGGCTCTTCTACTTTCTAAATGTGTTCAAATTTAAAACACAGATTAAACACCAGTCAAAGGAAACATTCTGCTAGTTAATGTGCTGTGAGCCAGTTTGTTACTGCCACTTATTTCCTCAGGAACCATGCTGTTCAAATATTTATTTTTTGCCACAATTAATGTTATTTCAAGGTTATATGCTAAGCAATTAAAAAATTAAGCCTAAAATCAAACATCCTTGGAGCCATGCATATGAAACTCTGACAAATTTACCAATGTCTTCAAAAATGTTTTAATAGGTTAAAATAAAATTGGAAAAACCTTCTATTGCATCCCAAGAACTAATACTTGCACTATTCAAATATGGTTCTTAAAGCTAACCAGAGATATAAACCATACCTAGAAGGGTTAGTGAGCTGGTATTAACTTGGCTGATCAGATATTTTCATCAGTTTAAATACTGGAGGCACATGCTGACAACTCATGGAGCCTATGTTTTTAGAAATGAATAGTACAGATGATAATTAAGACATCCTTGAGGAATTTGTGGATTTTAGTCATATTCAGTTTTCTCATGGCTTTAGTTTTTTCAGCCAATTCTTGCTGAAATATATTTTCACCGGGAACATGTGTTTTGTAGGTTTTTATGCAAGGTGATGTTTATTTTTGGTTAAATCTAATATTAATACATCATATTTTAGAGACATCAGGCATGAGTCACAGGAAAGATATCAATTTTACAAGAGAATCATTTTATATATTGTTCATCCATGAGTGAGGCACTTCCAAAGGACCAAACCACATCCTAGCTGAAAATTAAGTAACTTTCAAAGTCACACTGAATCGAGGGGGCTTTAAGATACCACTTGTTTATCAGAAGATCACCAATGGTTGATCATTTAAATAAATGTTTTCTCCCCTCAGGCACCCCCTGTGCTCAACGCGCACTGCCCGCTCATGTGTGGAGGAAGCACTGTAAGACAGAGATGCCCGAATCTATAGCACCCGTTTACCCTGTGCTCCCGTGCCATGCATTTCATGTTCTGCTGCTCAAAATACAAATGGATGTCCCCAGATGAACAAATTCTGACACAACTGCAGCTGAGATCACCGTCTCTCCTACCCCCTCTCCCACCCCACCGTTTTCACTCCTTCACATCCCCTCTTCCTGTGTTCACTGTCAGCAGGCGGACCACTGCCCTGTGAGCCCCTGGGGAACAATTCTGCTCTTATCATCTCTGTTCAACAGGGTTCAGCAAATGAGCTTGGTTCAACCTGCTGAGGAAATGAAGATTTAAAGTCTTTCATATAATTGGCAATGATAATACAAAAAACATGAATTAAAAGACTTCTTTACCTTCCTAGATACATAAAATCAAAAATATAATGACAATATAGCTACCACCAATCCCTGAGAACTTGCAGGTTCATTTTCCTTTCATAGATAACTCACTTAAAATCTGGATTATTTAAGGTACTCAGGAAACATGATTCAGTCATTTAAGAGCTATATAAATAACTGTTAATTGTCTCTTACATTATGTTTGGGGTGGGGGGAGGAACTTGTGATGTGCATAATACTGTTATTGCCTTCTCTAGAACTTTCACATATTATTTACCTCTTGAGCTTTCAAACCACATGGTGAGTAGATTTTACTCACTCCAAATTTATTCTCTTGCCACTTACAACTACTCATTCCTGACTCCCCAGGAATTTCTTACAATTAGACACCTCAGATGTGTTATTTCACTTATTCATGCATATGATAGATATTTCTTGGACATCTAATATATTTGCCAAACACTTTGTTGGCAACACAGTAGTGAACAAGACCAACCAAGTCCCTGCCGTGATGGAGATGAAGATCCAGCAAACGAGACTGCAAATGTCCAAGAGAAACACAGATGTGCAAGGGACAGAGGATATAAACAAAGTTACAGGGCATATTCTGGAGCTGAGTGTAGGATGGTATGGTTAGAACACAGTGACTATAGCTCTCTGTGACCACCACCAATACATAAGAAGTTACTTAATAAATGTCAAATGATCAGTTAATATAGTCTGTAGCTAATATACTTCATGGCCTCATTCTCAGAAAGTGAAACCATGAAACCAGCCCTTACCCATGAATCCTCCAGTATCTCTCTTTCAGCAGGTCACTAACCTGGCATTTCTTCACCAGTCTCGAAATGACGACTAATTCCTCTAACTGTCTGCTGAATCCTGGCTCTATCTCCTCCTGGGGCTTAGTCCCAGATGATCCTATTTCCCACTACTGTGTTGAACCTTCTGCTTTCCACTGGAGGTTTTCCTCCAATCTTCAAATAAGTGCCGTCCTCTCTTAATTTAAACAAATATATTTTAAAGTCTTATTGTGCTTCACCTTTCCATAACTTGCCTTCGTGTTACCCTTAAGCTTTTAAAGTTAGACTCAATCAAAAGAAAAGGTAAAGACAGAAAATAAAGAGTGTGCAATTGACTGTTTTACTGGAGGTATGCTGCCCAACTAAATTAAGGGAAACTACAAGAATCCCAGAGCCCCAGGACAGCACACAAACACAGACACACAATGAAGGGTTATTAAGGTGGCTTCTCTTAGTAACAGAGGAGGAAAACAACAGCCAGTAAGTTTTTCTGATTTAATTATGAGACAAGCAAGCATGCCTGCATGGACATAAAATCAGGCTCCATTGGCAGGACCAAGGGCAGTGCAGGACTGTGATGCTCAAGACAGACTCTCTCCCTTAATAGCTCAGAGAACAATTTGCCTATCTTTGAAACCAAGGGATACAATTACTAAATTGGCATAATTCAAGCTGTTTTCAGTCAAGTATCACCTCTGTGTAATTAGTATTCCTCTCAAATGCCCATTAGCTAGAAAAGAACAGCAACTAATTAGGTAATGTATATTATTATTAATAATAAGAAGTGACCTTTCTGGAGTACTGAATATGCATTTTCACACATCAGGTTACTCAATCCTCATAAAAACCCTCTTAGTTAGGATTTCATCACCCCCATTTTACAGACTATGAAAGTGATGTTCAGATGGTCTGAATCACACATGAACTGGGTAGCAGTACAGGATTCAAACTCAGTTTGCCTAACTCTACAGCCTGTGATTCTAACCAGTATATCACATCTTATAATTGATGTACTGGAGATGCACTGCTATAGAAAAAACAAACTAACATACATAACAAGCTGTATGTGTCTGCAGGCAACACATTCTTATTACACATGTACACACCTATATATATATATATATATATATATATATGTATGTATATATGTATATAAACACATGTGTCATAAACATTCTCTTTGCAACACCAGGGAAGTATTTTTTCACCATAAACAACTGCAGGAAAAAAAGAGAATAACAATAAATCGCCTTATTTCCTGATAATCACAAACATTAGACACAGTTAGCCAAAGTTCCCAAATCTTTTCTGGAACATGTTAGACAAACCAACCTCCAACTGCTCAAGTACCTGGTTTTTCAAAGGCCCAAGGAAGCCTAGATTTTCCGCCATCCGCTGAGCTTGGCTGTCCTTTATCCCTTCAATAATGTCAATTTGCTCCTAGTAAAAATGAATCAGATGAACAAAATTCAGACTATCAAATGAAAAGATTTACAACCTCAAAAGAAAATGCTTAGTATTTATGTGCAAATGAGTAATTAAAAGCGTGGCACCTTTCCAGAGATCTCTGAGTTGGGCCACCACAGCTGCCTATGGGGTATATTTTAATTAGCACACCATCTATAAAACAGCCTTTTCAAAACTATATAATTCTTCAGGGTGGCATGCTGACAAGATGATCGGATGCCAGTTTTCACTTTTAATTACTATACAGATGGCAGTGACGAATATTTAGTCAGTTAATTTTTATGACATGTTTTTGGAAGGCTTCCAAAATAAGTTTTTCCTGCCTAATATTGCTGTTAAGTTCAGAGTTTGTCTTATATAGGTTAAATATTACCTTGTGATTTAAATACTCTGTTGATGATGGTAATTTTTAATAATACCTAAGCTCTACAAAGGGCTATTCCCTCCACGATAGTGAGTGTTGTTTAGATATATTATTTCATGTACTCTCTTAACAAATGTAATGACTTGTTTTAAAAATGTTAGTTTCAAAAAAAAAAAAAAAAAAAAAGTAGGTGTTATTGGTAAGCCGGCAAGTATAGTCTCAATTTAACTTCCAAAATAGTTAACTTAAATATGCAACACTGGTGAAAATATTTTAAAACCAATCTTCAAAGTATTATTACCTTATAAATGAAGAGTTTCAAGAAATAAAATTCTCTCTTTTTAGAAGGAAAAAAAATCAGTTTCTAAAAGAAATAATAAAGGTTTTTACTAGAAATTTTTTGTATGATTTTTTTGACACTAAGAACTCGGAATTAAAAGCTAGGGTTATAGTTCCAAAGACCTTAGGATTTTCTTCTTATAGCTGAGGTAGGTTGAGAAGCACTTTGCATATATTATCTAATTTAATCTTCACAATTCTATAGGGAGGGAATATTCCCATTTTCATTTACTGATTCAAAAAACTGAGAAACTTATTGGCTAGTTAGGATTTGACCCCAGGTCTCTTTGACTAGAAACTAATCTTAACATCTTTAAAAAAAAAAAAGGACAACCCCAACAACAAGAACAAACAACACACACAAGATTTAAAGGATAAACAAACAGAATCTGGGCCTTAGAAAAATTCTACTTTGCACTGTGCTAAGTCGCTTTATTACCAGTACTGAAAGACATCAAGGCAGTTTCTAGTTCACATCTGATTTCTAGGAGACAATTTCTGGGTCATATTTATAAATGAGGTAGAGTTAACCAAAAGGAAATGGAAATTTCACATTCCTCTGCCATTGGTTAATTCTTGTGGCAAGTTGGATGGAAAGAAACTAGAGAGGAAGAAAAGGCTAGAAGGAGGAAAGAATGAAGGGAAAAGAAGGGCACAGAAAAGATCTTGAAAAGCACGTATTTTGATCTACCCAACCTTTTCTTACTGGACATCCAGTATGAAAAAGGACTCAATATCTTCATGCCTTAAATCCCAGAAACAGTACACCAGGCTCAGAAATCAGGCTCACATTCAGTCTTTAACAGCATGTACAGAAACAATAAACAGAACATAGTCAGGAATCTAAACATACCTTAAAAATAAGTTCTGGATTCGAAGCTGCCACCTCTTCAATGTCAACGCCCCCCTGAGGGCTGCCCACCAGCACAGGGCCATTGCAGGACCGGTCCATCAGAATGGCCAAGTAGGTTTCCCTGGAAATGTCCAGGGCTTCAGCAACCATCACCTACCACATTAGCAGGAAAGTCAATTAAGTCAGCATCGAGCTGATTTCCACTTGGAAATCTATACAAACTTGCTACACAAATCAAACAGCTTTATTTTCAGGCTCTTTAAACCCAGGGAGATTTGAGAGTTCTGCTCTCATGGTGCACAGTGCCCATTTTCACCTCCTTAATTGATCCTGTTAACTTTTCAAGTGACAGGTATTCAGTTTGCCTCAAGGAACCTTCCCACTTTAATCTTCCTTTTCTTCTTCAGAAACCCTGACACTTGAGAAAAACTCCAGGGAAGCAGATGTTGTTTTAATTTGAGGCATTAGCAGTACATATATATTACTACACTGATTCTTCTCAGATTGCACTGGTGGGAAACCAAGTTTGCTTGCCAAAGAAGGGTTCTTTTTATGGTGTGTCTGATGCTTCCTATGTTTGGATACTTCTGTCTCTTGGATCACTGTATTTTTATTTCAATTTATACTTTCTCTTAAATTACAAACATAATATTTGCTTGTTCGAAAATAAATGCTGACGATACTAAAAGTATATAGAGGGGACAGTGAAAGCAGTCCCCTCTTGCACATACATACCCCTTGGGCCCCAGCAGAACCTTTGTGATGATCAGAAAAAAAAACATCCCTTTCTCTATGAGGATGTAGTCACATTCCAGGGCCATGACTGGGCAGGAGGGAAACTGGACAGATGGGTTTCCTTCTCCACGCATGCTCCAGCCAGGTCCTTTTTACTCTGCACAACCTTAACAAAGGCACAAAGCAGCCCTGCCAGGAAAATCCACTACTAATTTTTACCTCTTCCCTATGCATTACCAACATGGAATCATCTTGCACATGGATAAATATTACGCATGCTTGAATGCTTTTCTTCCTTCTTGTTTGCTATCTTAATACTATAACTTAGATTGTACAAGGTCTTCTCTCTTCATTGTGACTACATAATACTTATATGTCAATATTTATTTGATCTTGTCCTGGCTGACAGACATTTATGTAGACTTGTGTTTCTAAAAATGCTACCTCAGTGATTCTTTCTGTATGTGTAGCTTTGCTCCATTGTTTTAGTATCCCCCTGGTCAAGGGATATAAAGATAAAATGGCTAGGTTTTACAATAGATTCTTCATATTTAAAATTTTGATAAGTACATCAAATTTCCTTGGAGAGAGATGCTAGACCAACTTACACTACCAACAAAAATAGTAAAAAATGTCTTGGATGCTTTTTAAAAGAAAATAAGAACATCTATAAAGAATCAGCACTAGAAGTAAAAATAATAAAATCACATACACTGCTTTTCCTAAAAAGGAATTCAGTAATATGTTTCACCAAAAATGATATTGATTAAATAATAATAGAGTTTAGCTCCCTAGAAGCCACAAAAGCACTAAGTTTTAAGTCACATGAAGTGGGATAAATATATGATGACCTAGAAAGCTATAATGTAATGAATACAATTAACTCCTCCTTTTCACACCTCTATAGAATTTATGACTGGTTAAAAATAGAGTACCTTAGAAGGGGCTTCATAGTGATTTTTCTATCATAAATGGTAGCTCATGAGTTTGTAAGAAATATTTCTTGGCACATGGTGTTAGGATTTTCATAGAGCAATTTTTATTTCAAGCTCACTTTCTAATACACAGCTATTCTAGTGAACCAGATTTAACAACTTTCAGTAGTTACTGTAACAAAAACACAGTGTTATAAGTTTTAGGATAAGTGTCATTCAAGTGTCCTATTCTTAATTTTCTCAAGTGTTGACAGATGTGCTCTGTATTCTATCAAATTTCTATTTGTAAAGACCAGCTGCTGTCTCAAACAGCTCTTCCTTGGTAGAAATAGCCCATCACTCTTTAAGAAAACATTCCCAAGAAAATGATGATTTTCAATAGATAATTCATGGACTTTTATATACAAACAAATTTTCTGACATTGAGATGCCTTTTATATGACCCAGGATGTTGAAATCCTTTAGGAATTGTGACAGAGAGAACTTAAATGGACTCTGTGAACTCTCATGTCATGAGAAGCTCAGTTACACACATTTCAACCATCTTTATCTGTGATGGATAGAAACCGTATCAACACAGCCTTTCCGTGGAGTCTTTCAGTATGGAGAATCTTTTAATGTACTTTACTCTTGAACAATGAATCTGTTTTTCATGTTTCTTACTGTCTGTTCATTTGGTTTCATTTTTTATATATCATGCTATTCAGACTACAGTATGTGGATGAGAGCCGGTACACAAACTATTTGTAACAGAACAACAATTAGATAAGATTAACAGGGTACTCAGTTACTCTCTGCGGAACAGGAACCATTACTAATAGTGAGCCATGGAGCATGTGTGTAGTAGCACTGCCTCACGTCCCCTATTACTATCCCAAGGAAAACACTACAAACACAGATTTAGGAAAAAAAACCCCAACGTGAACAGATGTATGTAATGTGCTTAAATAGCTTCTTAAACAAACTAAGACCTAAAGTGTCTATCATCTGGGGACTTCTGATTGATGTCCAAGATTCTATAAATTACAAATGCATGGAGAAGGAAATGGCAACCCACTCCAATATTCTTGCCTGGGAAATCCCACAGACAGAGGAGCCTGTTGGGCTTAGTTCACGATGTCGCAAGAGCTGGACACAACTGAGAGACTAAACCTACACTGCTGGTCAGAATGTAAAATGGCACAGTAACTTTGGAAGACATTTTGATGGTTCCAGGAAAACTTAAGCATAGAATTACCGTTTAACCCAGGAACTTCACCCCCAAAGCTCTACTCAGGAAGAATGAAAACACAAATGAATGTTCACACAAAAATGCATACACAAAAGTTCATGCTTGCTCAAAAGTGGTAACAATACAATTAATTGTTCATCAACTGATGAATGAATAAACCAAATGTGTTATAGTCATACAAAGCTGTATTATTCAACCATAAAAATGTATGAAGTACTGATATATGCTACAACATGGATGAACCTTGAAAATATGCTAAGTGAAGGTAGCCAGACAAAAAGGCTTGAAACATTCCATTGATATGAAATATCCAGAATAGGCAAATCTATGAATATAGGAAATAGCTTCATAGTTTCCAAGGGGTGGAAAGACAATGGAGAATGACTTCCAATGGGTATGGGTTTCTTTTTCAGGGTGATGAAAGTGTTCTGGTATTGGATAGTGGTGATGGTTGCATAACCCAAGAATATACTAAAAACTGTTTAATTGCACATTTTAAATGAATGAATTCTATGGTATATGAATTATATCATATTAAAGAGAAAATCAATATAGACACACTGGATTAGTGTTTCCCCAGGCTGGAAGTAGGCATAGGAATTGTCTGCAAATGGATGGGAGATTTTGGGGTTGGTCGATGGAAACACTCAAAAATTTGATTGTGGTAATAGCTGTCAACTCCATAAATTTATTAAAACTACTGAAGTTGTACATTTTAAATGAGTTAATTTTATGGAATGCAAATTATACCTCAATAAAAATGTTTTTTAAAAAGTTAAAAAAAATGCAGGTTCCTTAAAGTATATATAATGTTACTATTTCAAGTATGTGGTAATACGTATTTTACATGGGAAAAGGACAGAAACCATATTTAACAATTATTTCTAGAAGGTGAGAATAGAAGAAAATTTTATTCTCTAATTTTTATATTTCTGTACTATTGGAATTTTTCTCATGTTAATAATTTTTGCAATCAGGGGAAAAAAATACTTAAAACTATACCACTCTGGTCATTTCTTGGCAATAATTCTATTTACAAGAATGCACTTATCCCCAGGATTTCAGGAACCTATCTATGAACTAATTTTATTCATATATATATATATATATATATAGTGTGTGTGTGTGAATCTTCTTGTGTGTATTTTATATGCTTTTTAAAGGTATCACAAACTCTAATCTCAAACTCCATGTGTCCATAAAAAACAATAAATTCCTACAAACAAAACCACTAATAATATCCCCTATAAACAAATTCTGAACAAGTTATATAGGTAGAGGCTCATAACCAGTTTAAAGGGGAAAATAAAAGTATGATGCTGAGCTGAACAAAAATAATTCTTCAAAACCACTGTAAGATGTAAACAGTTCTTGTATCTAGCTGCAAGGCACTGGGAAAGGGAAATAACCAGAGCCAGTTTTGTCTGTGCACTTCCTCAACCTTCAGAAAGACTCTGTGTTCTTAGAGGGAAGGGGCTAATGACCCACCAGTATCCCCGTCTCCCTCCAGCTCAGTGTCTTTTTCAGGACCAAGGCAGTGTGCTTGGTAAGCTAAGTATGCTAAGAAGACCAAGCTGGTGATTTCTGGGGGCCATCATATCAAAAATTTTCCAGACAACTCCCTCTGAAGTGTAAAAACGGAATACACTGCCTCAGCTGCCTGAAGAATGAGACTCTGGAAGAGATTATCATGTGATAATCCATATGTGATTCTGTGTCTGTGGAGCAGACAGTTGCCTCCCCAAAATGCTGGGCCCTAATCTGCTGTTACAATGTCATGATGGGGCCTTCTAGTCATCTGTAGCTCCCAGGCCTAGAGTGAGTGACCTGTGCAGTCATCCAGGCCTGCATGCCAGAGGGTCCTATTCTTGGTCTCTGATTTGATGTTCTGCTGCAGCCAACTTGAAATATGAACAAGAATCTCACATTTTCATTTTGCACTGGATCCTGCAAATCAGGCAGTCAGTTCTGGTGCCTCGATACATAATGAGGAGTTCAACAAAGCTAAACAGACTAACAGGAGGGCAAGTTAGGCTCTGTCTCAGATCTACCAGTCACAGTTTCATGGCTGAGGTGGGCCACTTTGCTTTAGACTTTATTTTCTGTGTGTGTGTACAAGTATGTGCCCTGTACACACTTGGGTGTCCCAAAAGATCCCACTAATATGACATACTCCCAGTAATAACAGTGAGTCAAAATGGTAATAACCTCAAAATAAGTTATAGGGGAACACAGAAAAACCACCAAAATAAGCACAGGAATTCTGATACACTGGATGAGGGTGGGGCTGTGAGGAAGCAAAGAATGTCCCTCACTGATTCTAGGAACTGTCATGTTAAGTTCTTTTTGACTTTAAACAAAATGTGTCTGTGTTCTAAAAGAAAAAATTATTATTTCAATCATTACCCACTGTTACCAAATCCTGATGATAAGAAACAGCTACTAATTTAGAATCCTTTTTTTCTCTCTCCTCAAAGTCATACTACACCAAAAACTATGTGAGGTTAAAAAAAAAATGACACAGACAAAGTGTACTGCTTCATTAGATTCTGTCAAAACTGAAGTATGATTTTTTTTAACACATACACAGAAGATGGACAAAAGCATTCACATTACCTTTTTAACTTTCACACCTTCTTTTGGAGTTTGTTTTGTTGCTAGATTATATCCAATCATCTGTTTAGCCAGCTGTCCCACAACTTTAGGGCTAAGAGAGAGGAGAAAAAAAGAGAGAGAAGAAAGAAAAGAAAGTCAGTGTTTATACTGAAAACAATTTTAAGACACAGTCCATACTATACCCCCACATCCACCCTGCCTTGGGCCCAACTTCCACCTTCACAGAATGCATGGTACTTTCTGTTTACATACCAGGTGCTTAGCAGTGTAGCAGACGCTCCCTGGTTGCAAAGTACATATCAATGAATGAGTGGAAGTAGAAGGAAGGAAGAGGAGGGGAGGGAAATGAGAACAAGTTTGCTTGTTTGTTCTCCCCTCCTCCCAAATAAGTTACAGTCATAGTAGAGAGACAATGCTGAAATGCACAGGTAAGATAGTGGGCAACTTGGGAAGTAATGCCCAAAGATGGGGATAAAGGGAAGGGGAAGGATCAAAGTAAACCACTGAAAGGTATGTGACAGGAGAGGAGAGGAAAGTGTTTTCACTGACTGTCTAGAACAGAAGGGGTGTCAAGTTTTCACCAATTAGTGAACAAAAATCCTTTTACAGGAAAAGGAAAACTGGGACACTGCAGAGCTCTCTACCTGTTGTCTACGTCATTTATTTGTGACCTTCTGCTCCTACTCCCTTTCTCAGTGCTCCTTTCCATCATGAGCAGCATCTTCCATAACTGCTTTGTCCAAAGATAAGGAATTAAAACCTCCACGCTTACTCTTTTGTTAAATGAACGCCTCCTTTCAAACCGCTACTGAAGACACCTTTTCCTCTTCCGCCAGCTAAGATCTGGGCTTTTAAAACAATTTCTTTTGCATCTGCCAAAGAAAATCCAGAGTTAGTAGCTGATTTAAAATTCTTTTTTTTTTAGCAACCAGCAAGTGGTAATGACATAACTTCCAAAAGTGACTGGCAAATGCTCTCTCAAAACAACTTGGAAAATGAAGGCAATGAAGAACTTCAAAAAACATCGATACACCTAAATACAGAGTCTGTTTACTGAGGACATTCAAATATTTCCTGCCAGTTCAAATATTTCCTGCCAGTTTAATCTAATTCTCAACTATCCCAAGGGAGAACAAGGCATGTGTTCCCTTGTTCTTCTAAGTGTCAGAAGATGCTAAATAAATCCAGGCTGGAAGTATTAATTCTACTGTGTAATGACACTCCCATGTGACAGAGACACCAATCTGCCAGTCAGAGGAGCTAACTACCTGTCAGCCATCTGAGATGTCAAAGGGAAGACTGGTTTACTTGGAGGAAAGTTTTAAAAAAAAGTTGGAAACGGAGGATTTAATAGCTGTTTTCTTAGAAACCAACAGTTTTCTGACCAGTTGTTCTATCTATCAGTAAGGTTGGGTAAGGGAGGAAGAAATGGATTAAAACTAAAAGAAAGCAGTATTTTATCAGTGTTGGCAGGGTAACAGAATATCCCGGAGCAAAGTGGCTGTGGACTCTCTCTTTGTCAAAACACTCAAGGAAAGAGTGAATGGTCCACTCCTGACATTTGAGACCAGTCATAAACTCAAACATGTTTATGGGCCTGGTGGGAAAACTGGGTGTGTGAGGAAGCCCAGTGATAGAGAAAGGACCATCAGCCAACAGGAATACTCCCCTATCCAATCAACAAAATGAAAAAAAAAAAAAAGGGCAACCCACAAATTAAATGTGTTTAATAAACCAAATAGTACACACCCTCCAGCCACAATTATCATTCCCTGTATATGACTCAGTTTTATCTAAAATTAGAGACTGAAATCAGACAATCTCCGATATGGCTCTAACAGTTTTCTGGTTTGGCACAACAGGTTTAAAATTGCAGACCCAGGTTTTAATCAAGGCTTCATCCTTTGCCCAGTTGTGTGACAACGGGAAAGTTACTTAATGTCTTTAAGACTCTGTTTACTCAATTATGAAACAACACTCAGCGTTGTTTCAAGAATTAAATTAGAAAATATATGTGGAACACGGGTATACCTGTGGCAGATTCATTTTGATATTTGGCAAAACTAATACAATATTGTAAAGTTTAAAAATAAAATTAAATTAAAAAAATAAAAAATAAACCACATCAAAAAAAATATATGTGACTATATCATCATGATCAATTAATTCATTTTACTATCTTTATATATCGTGAAGAACCAAAATGATTATTTTCATTCAAGCAGAAATGGTAAAAAGTAATGGAATCTGCCACCATTCATGCAAGGTCTGTAAATGTTGGCTATTTTAATCAGTACTACCATTGTTACTACTACTCATAGGCAAGCAGGCAAAGGTTCAAAGAGAAGGAGCCATAGGTATTTTCAAGAAGGAAATGGGAGAGCTATGAAATGATTTGACACTATGAAGGCACTGGGTAAAACAGTCACTCTAGCTGATGTAATCAGATCGTTAAGGTTCATAATCTTATTGGCTGATCTCCATTTTTTTGCTCACATTCAAAAAATCAAGGTTCACGTTCTCTCAGAAGCAAACACAGCTCCTTCTTTGCTGCCTTCTATAACCACTGACAATAGTTTCTGCCCTGAATATGAACCATCACAACATCAGTCAAACAATGTCTTAGAATAAACTGGTTCCCATCAAATTGAGTAGAAGCCAAGTTATTGTTACTGCTCATTATCAAATCCTTACTAGGAATGAAACCAAGTAAAACGAATTTATTTTGCATTTAGGCTACTGCATGTAGGAGCAGTGGTAAGATAAGAACTTTGGTGTAAAACAGACTTAGTTAAAATCTCCAACTCTACCTATTCCTTTACTGAGAAGAGAATGAGATTCAGAAAGGTAAAAGTAACATGTCCAACTATAAAATAGTCATAACAATTTACAGTGTTAGAATGATGTGAAAATAAATGAAGAAAGTAGGTAAAGCACTCATCTCAAAGTCTGGCACATTTAAAACAAAGAGTCAAAATATTATAGCTATTATAGTATCATAATTATTTTCAGCAATTCAGCAAAAGCGGAATTCAGAAGGAAATTTCCCATTTCCCTTTGAAGATATTAAGTGGAAAAAAACACTTCTGCTGTTTACTCAATTTTTAACTGCGTTTTCTTCAAATTCTTTAAAAATAGCCAGCATTCCATTGCCACTATCATTTTTTATAACCTCATGAATCTGAAAAAAGAGATGCTTTCCTCTCCAAGCTTTCCAGCAACAAAACTTCAAAGCCATGCAGACTACCTAAATGGGCAATGTTAACTGACATTACATGGGCTTGATTAGTTAAGTTTTAGGCACTAACCATCAGGACAGAGAAACAGTTGTAAGCTCAATAAAAGTGTTGTCAATTGTTCATATCATTATTGATCACTTATCAAAGGACTTCATGCCACCTAGCTGGTAGACCAAGCAATCACTTTGGAGACTGTGAAGACACATACTGGGGCATGGAGAAAGAAGGAAAGAAAAAGACTGTCAAATCTAGGTATATCTTCTGCAATTTATATCGCAGGCTAAAAATAAGTTCATTACAATCACCTCTTCTGGTTAGTTCTCAAATGCTACTAAAGCAGTATGCTGCTAAGTCACTTCAGTTGTGTCCAACTCTGTGTGACCCCATAGACAGCAGCCCACTAGGCTCCTCTGTCCCTGGGATTCTCCAGGCAAGAATACTGGAGTGGGTTGCCATTTCCTTCTCCAAAAGCAGTATAGTATGTCACTGTTGCTGCTGCTGCTGCTAAGTCGCTTCAGTCGTGTCCGACTCTGTGCGACCCCAGAGACGGCAGCCCACCAGGCTCCTCCGTCCATGGGATTTTCCAGGCAAGAGTACTGGAGTGGGGTGCCATTGCCTTCTCCGAGTATGTCACTAACTGAAGTAAAATAAGTTTGTCTTGTCTTGCGGGAAACTCACATAAAGTAATTTAATTCATGTGATTATTTACTCAAACTGTTGAAAATTAAGATACTAGATTCTACCGAACAGTAACTGGCTTTTTCATTTAGTATTTACCAAGTGGTTTCATACTTAATGTCACTGTTTCCATTTTATTTAAAAATCTAACTTCTCCAAAAACTCATACAAATTTCCTTTTTTTTTTAACATTACCTCACTGTTTCCAAAGAGAATTACCAAAGAATATTCCAGGGACTTTCCTGGTGGTCCAGTGGTTAAGAATCCACTTGCAAATGCAGGGCACATGGGTTTGATTCCACATGCCACAGAGCAACTAAGCCCATGTAGCACAACTACTGAAGCCCACAAGCTACAAAGAAAGAGTAGTCCCTACTCACTGCAACTTGAGACCGCCTGCATGTAGCAACAAAGACCCAGCACAACCAGAAATAAACAAATAAATAAATGATATCTCAATGAGGAAATCCAATTTTTGCATGAATACACAAGATGATCTAACTGTATTATAGGATATAAAGCTAAAAAGAGACAGAGGTGGGTAAAACTCTCCTCCAATAGATTTTGTCCAGATATGGATTGCATCTATACATTAATAACCATATTACTGGTAAAACTGAAGTCTGCTGCTGCTGCTAAGTCGATTCAGTCGTGTCGGACTCTGTGTGACCCCACAGACGGCAGCCCACTAGGATTCCCATCCCTGGGATTCTCCAGGCAAGAACACTGGAGTGGGTTGCCATTTCCTTCTCCAATGCATGAAAGTGAAAAGTGAAAGTGAAGTCGCTCAGCCGTGTCTGACTCTAGCGACCCCATGGACTGCAGCCTACCAGGCTCCTTAGTCCACGGGATTTTCTAGGCAAAAGTACTGGAGTGGGGTGCCATTTAACTCCGAATTCCCGACTCTTAAATGATACTCTTACATAAAGTAGCCTAAATATGCAATACATCTACTTTATTCTGTTTCTTTCCTGGTGAGTTTCTAATAATGAACAGTGCTTAGGGCAAGGTTTCTACTGGGTTTGATGGAAACTGGTTTACTATAATTCATATATATATATATATATATATGTATTTTAGAGAACTATAAGAGACATATTTGATAAACTTAACCTGTATGCAGGTCAGGAAGCAACAGTTAGAACTGGACATGGAACAACAGACTGGTTCCAAATAGGAAAAGGAGTACATCAAGGCTATATATTGTAACCCTGATTATTTAACTTCTATGCAGAGTACATAATGAGAAACACTGGGCTAGAGGAAGCACAGGCTGGAATCCAGATTGCCGGGAGAAATATCAATAACCTCAGATATGCAGATGACATCATCGTTATGGCAGAAAGTGAAGAACTAAAGAGCCTCTTGATGAAAGTGAAAGAGGAGAGTGAAAAAGTTGGCTTAAAGCTCAACATTCAGAAAACTAAGATCCAGTCCCATCACTTCATGGCAGATGGATGGGGAAACAGTGGAAACAGTGGCTGACTTTATTTTTTGGGGCTCCAAAATCACTGCAGATGCTGACTGCTGCCATGAAACTAAAAGACGCTTACTCCTTGGAAGGGAAGTTATGATCAGCCTAGACAGCATATTAAAAAGCAGAGACATTACTTTGCCAACAAAGGTCCATCTAGTCAAGGTTGTGGTTTTTCCAGTGGTTATATATGGATGAGAGAGTTGGACTGTAAAGAAAGCTGAGCGCCGAAGAATTGATGCTTTTGAACTGTGATGTTGGAGAAGACTCTTGAGAGTCCCTTGGACTGCAAGAAGATCCAACCAGTCCATCCTAAAGGAAATCAGTCCTGAATATTCATTGGAAGGGCTGATGTTGAAGCTGAAATGCCAATACTTTGGCCATGTGATGCGAAGAGCTGACTCATTAGAAAAGACCCTGACACTGACAAAGATTGAGGGCAGGAGGTGAAGGAGGCAACGAAGGATGAGATATTTGGATGGCATCATCAACTCCATGGACATGAGTCTGAGCAAACTTCAGGAGATAGTGAAGGACAGAGAAGCCTGGCATGCTGCAGTCCATGGGGTCACAAAGAGTGGGACACTATTGAGTGACTGAACAGCAACAACAAAGCCTAAATAGAATAAATAAGAAACATTTTAATTAGAAAAGCTTTGTAGAACTAGTTCACTTTGTTTTTCAGGGATGGGATTCTGAAAATATATTAATGCAAAATAATGTTTACAAAATATACTTCAGAACCAGAACACAAATGGGCCACAGCAAACGTCTGAAATGTTAGCCAAGAATATCAGTTCAGTTCAGTTCAGTCGCTCAGTCGTTTCCGACTCTTAGCAACCCCATGAATCGCAGCACGCCAGG
The DNA here is from genome assembly GCF_027580195.1 of Bos mutus. Lineage (NCBI taxonomy): Eukaryota > Metazoa > Chordata > Mammalia > Artiodactyla > Bovidae > Bos > Bos mutus. The sequence continues at coordinate 34,263,126 of NC_091638.1, read as the reverse complement.
CCTCCCTGTTCCTCACCATCTCCCAGAGTTCACTCAAACTCACGTCCATCGAGTCAGTGATGCCATCCAGCCATCTCATCCTCTGTTGTCCCCTTTTCCTCCTGCCCCCAATCCCTCCCAGCATCAGAGTCTTTTCCAATGAGTCAACTCTTCACATGAGGTGGCCAAAGTACTGGAGTTTCAGCTTCAGCATCATTCCTTCCAAAGAACACCCAGGGCTGATCTCCTTTAGAATGGACTGGTTGGATCTCCTTGCGGTCCAAGGGACTCTCAAGAGTCTTCTCCAACACCACAGTTCAAAAGCATCAATTCTTCGGCGCTCAGTTTTCTTCACAGTCCAACTCTCACATCCATACATGACCACAGGAAAAACCATAGCCTTGACTAGATGGACCTTTGTTGGCAAAGTAATGTCTCTGCTTTTCAATACGCTATCTAGGTTGGTCATAACTTTTCTTCCAAAGAATATCAGTAAGAGTACGCTATTTTCAGCTGTCCTTATTTAAACAGTTTGGTATTGAACCAAATATCTGTATTACTGAACTGGTTTTATTCAGCATTGTTCTTTCAAAATATAATACTTTCTAAACACAAAATGTATTATTCTACATGCCAATACTACAGCGAGATGACTACCGCCATGATCATCTATTTTGAGTCAATAACACTGGAGCTTTGGGGGGAACTATGATTTCCATGATTCACTGACAAGCAATATTGGAATATTTAGTTTTCAGCACACCTGCATTGTGTAATTTGAGCCTAGTGATCACCTTTCACGAGGTCTGATAGAATTCTTAACAGAAGAAAGTAAATGTATTTCAGATTTACAAATGGAAGGCGTGGAGAAAGGGGAGAGGGAGGCAAGAGAAGAGCTGAAAAATACTATGAAAAGATGAATCTTAATAAAGAACATACAATTATAGGGTGATAATGGAGACTCAAGTGGAATTTCCCAAAAGAAATGACCTAACATCCCAGTTTTCGTTACAACTCCAGAACCTGAACCTGAAGATGGTGAATTACCCATCTTCAATCATTACTGTAATATCTCCTACAGACTGACTTACCTATTTCCTTTGATTGTGACTAGGTCACTCGCTGTGAAGAACACTGATTCTGAGACAGAACAACTATTTCAACTTTCAATAACTCTGACAAGGGCTCACAAACACTGGGATAGAGAATTTTAAACATATGAGATGTCGGAGTAAGTCATTTCACCATTGGTCACATACCTAGACTGAAACAGAATTGGAGATACTTGACTCTGTATCAGTATGCTACTTAGCTTAAGTTACATCAAAGACTTAAATTACATGTACTTACAGCAGTGATTTACAAATAGAAGCAAAAGATGAAAATAAGACTCTCCAGTACAGGGATTTTATGATACAAACAGGAAGTTTTCCAGGGGGAGATTATTTTACATTAAAACATTCTTCACTGATAAGGCTTTTTTATGTAAGTTCTAAATCTTAATTTCCCATTGAATATGATAGTCAATTAACTTCACATTATCTAAAATAATTCCTTCATTTGGACACTGTGGAGGCATGATAATGCTCACTTGAACAGTTTATTGATTATAAAGGAGATGATAATATTATCTTAACACAAAACAGTTTTACTTTCAAGGGAATCATTTTAATTTGAATTCCTATAAAACTGGGCTTCCCAGGTGGCACAGTGGTAAAAGAATCCGACTGGAGATGCAAGAGACACAGGTATGATCCCCAAGTCTGGAAGATCTCCTGGAGGGGAAAACAGCTACCCACTCCTGTATTCTTGCTTGGAGAAGTCCATGGAGCGAGGAGCCTGGCGGGCTACAGTCCATGGAGTTGCAAAGATCCAGAAACAACTGAGCACACACACACACACACACATATACACACACGAACAATCCCTAAATTAGTTTGATAAATCATTGTTTTTTTTTTCAAACTGCCATACTCTTAAAAATACTGTATATATAATACTACATTATAGGCTTCATTAAAATCTATCATGATAAATTAGCCTATTCTTCTGACCTTGTCACTGGTGCTATTGTTTTCACAACCATTAATACATACTCCATTTGTGATAAAAATTTCAAAGGTAGATAAAAATTACCTCCAGAAAGGCTCTATTCAGTTGTTATCTTACCTTTTCTATCCCTTAACACTTATAAACCAATCTTTCATTTTGCCTACTAGATTAAAAGATATGTTTCTAAAAGAAAGGTTAAGGATAGAACTTCCTGTCACTGATGGCAAAATTAACATGACCTTATTTAAGCACCTTATTTAAGCCAAAAAAAAAAAGTCTAATACTCTAAGACTGAAACCACAGGACATTAAACAAACCTTCTGCAACTGAAACCACTTGTGGAAAAAAAACAATCTTTCAGAACAAACAAGTTTCTTCAGAAAAAGAAATCTCCAGAAGAAATCTCTATGTAGATTATAGTATGGATTAATGATATACACTAGTAATAAAAATACCTGTGTAACATTTGTACCTTCAACATATCCTGGAAATAGTCACAGATGATGAAAAGCATTTATGAACATCAATAGCATTTCTACAATGTTTTGTGGTACATTTGAAAGGAAAAAATGATAAAAGAAAACTAGCTATCAAAAAAATCATTTTTTCCCTGACTTTTAAGGCAAAGATACATTCAGTCAAGGTTCAATTAGGGAAGCAGAACCACCGTGAGTTATGGATAAGAGATTTATTATAGGAATTAAAGCTGAATTTGTAAAAGATACTGACAAAGGGAAGATGTGAAAGTGGAAGTTGAAGGATCACAAGAGTCACCAACCAGCCAATCAGAGAAAAAACAGCATATCCAAGATTCATAGAGAAGGGTATGGGACTTGTTGTCAAGTGGGTTTGTGTTCATGTTGATCAGCAAGGACAGCAATTGAGAAAAATTGCTAGACATGGAGCAGAGAACAGCAAAGACAGGTTGGACCCTCTTGCCAGCATGTCTACATCTGCCCATCACTGTATCATAGTGTAACAGCTGCATTCCAAATTCTGTGCAATCCCATATCTAGCCAATTCTAATCTGAATTATACAGGGAAGGAGATTCTGCGAGACAGAGCTCCACCTTAACCAAGCTGACACAGTATAAATCACCAGAGCTAATAATAAAGGCATCACAAGGCAAAGACCATGACTGTTGGCAGGTTCAGAACTAACATTTTTGACAGTTTTTGGAGAACCTATCCCGGGCAAGAGTATATCCCAGCTTCAGAGGCAGACAACTGGAAGCTACTTGATAATACATACATATAAAGGTATCTCTTGTTGATCTGAACCAGTGATGAACAGGGAGAAAAAGGTGGCAATGCCTAGAATTGATATGGAAAGATAAACTCACAAAGGTTTTATTTTCAGAGCCAAGTGGAAAGACTATAACATTTAAAATGTATGTAACATATACACTGCCTGGCTGCATCCACATTAAAAAATGTTTCCTTCACTTTCAGAGCAACACTACTAGTATTCTGAGATTTTTCACTTTCATGATGAGAAATTTTGTCTGTTCACTATCTTCTCTTATTTAAATCTATTCCTCTATCTGGCTCTCCACTTGGTGAGAGATGGTCTCAAGCGCTACTGTCCAGAATCAGCCCCACTGCTTGTTTGCTGTTCTCATTCTGCTGCCCATGGTCTACTGGCCACACTGCCACCAATTTCCCCTACTCAAGAAAGATCCCCCAGCTTTTCACAGGTGGGTCCCCTCTGGGGAACTTCTCAAGCAGAGTGGTGGAGCCCCTGGTGAGACAGCTTTTTCCTTTTCAGCATAATCTCGGTCGCAGAGGTCACAGTCTCCAGGGGAGACCAGGATCAATCAAACCTGACAATCCTGTGCCCTAGGAGCCATTCCCTTTCCTTACAGAGATCTCACAAGAACCCTGCACTTTTCTAAGCCGCTCCGCTCTTTTGAGACCCCTTCTCCAGACAGGCCCTGATTTTCAACTTGGAGAATACATTCAAAATCCTTTTCACAGACCCCCGAGTCCAATGCAAATCAAGGAATAGTACTGGGCATCTGTTCTATGCCTCTGAAAAATTCATGATGGTAAAGAAACCTGGAATGTTCTAAGACAATTAGGAGGTCCATCTGTCCAATATGCACAGAACACCCTTTGGTAGAGCAATCCCAATTCTGTGAAAATCGACTACAGAAATAAGAATTTTCACTGCAATGTAACTATAAAAGGGAAACAGTGAAAACAACCAAAATGCCCATCAGTATTTGAACACGTGGGATTGGAAAAACAAATTGTACATATCCACATGATGAAATAATACAAATGCTATATATATATTTATTAGGACCCTGGTGGCTCAGTGGTAAAGAATCCACCTGCCAAGCAGGAGTTGTGGGTTCGATCTCTGGGTTGGGAAGATCCCCTGGAGCAGGAAATGGCAACCCACTCCAGTTTTCTTGCCTGGAGTAGGAAATGGCAACCCACTCCAGTTTTCTTGCCTGGATAATTCCATGGACAGAGGAACTTGGCAGGCTATAGTCCATGGAGTCGCAAAGAGTCAGACATGACTTAGTGACTAAACAACAACATGATTTAAGTAAATCTTTATGCAAAAACAGGGAAATGTCCACAGACACTATAAGCTTTAAACTGAGCTAACAATATTTAAAAATAAATATTCACTTTTGTGAATAGTTATACAGTCATAATGAAATCTAAATGGACAATAATCAAATTATTAACTAAGGTTATCTTAAGGAGGTAAGGAGGAGTATTATTGGTACCTTTTAGTACTGATGAAAATTTTTGCAATTATCGTGGGCTGTCATAAAAAAATAAAACTGAGACTTTAAAAACGTGAGATAAATATAGTCAGTCATTTATAGTGGTTTGTCTTGAATATTTAAATGTTCCTTTCTGTATGAGCCTGTATAGTTTTTCTCTGTGGAGTCAGGGATGTCCATATTTGAGCTGGCCTCCAGAAAACACCTTCAAGAAACATGGCTCATAATCTTACAACGTGACCTCCTAAAGTGTCAGGCAAGAAAACTGACAGCAAAAGAAAAATGTTTTGCCTTTCTAAGACATCTATTGAGCACCTAAGGGAATACAAAGATTTTAAAAAGTCATAGTCACTGCCTTTCAGAAACCTAAAATCTACTGAAGGAAAGAGATACAAACAAAGAATTACTGAAAAATATGAATGCTTTCATAAACATCAAGAATTAAGGACAATGAAAAGGGGAAACAGTGTCAAGTTAAACAGGGCAGGAGACAGAACAGAAGAACCATGGAGAGAAGAGCTTTGAGTTTTCTAGGTAGATAAAGCCAGGGCGTGAAGATACCAACGGGTAAATAGCTAAGAAAGGCTACGCTGCTATACTTACTTGGCTGTTGCAATTACCTATTTAAATTAGAAACCACTATAGCACTGCTTCAAATAAACCAGTCAAGCATGCCAAGGATTCAGCACTCAAATTTCTTATTTCAGATCTTCAGAAAAACTCTACATATTAAAGTTTATTTCTCCATATTCAAGAAAAGCATGTAAGTGAAAAAACACATATATTATCTTTGTTAAATTTAGTTATTTTGTCCTAAGTGCTTTTAAGATCTCTACTAATTTTATCATGGTGGTTTTTAAAAAGCCCCAATCAAGCATACTTTCAAAGAGGGTTGTGAAAGCTTCCAAGGGGTCAGTGAGATTCAAACTAAGCAGCTATTTAATGATAGCAAGAGTTAAGTATATGTCTACCCCCTCCTAACCTGCAAATAAACACATATTCCAGACTTAAAATGTGCAACCATCCTAAATGCCAGAGATATAGAATTCCAAACACTGGGTTGGTGATGTTGCTATAAAAAGGAACTCAGTAGGGGTATATTTTCCATTTTAAAGTGCTCAAGTACTGGATGGCACTCTGGAGTTAAGCAGAAACAGGGGATGACCCACACCCAAGAGAGATGAAAAACCTCAGAACCACTTTCCCATGATATATACATCTACTGTGGTCCAGCATAATTTGTTATGTAGCTTTCAAATTGCATTGAGTTTTAAATTGCAATGTCTTACTCTTTTATTGCCTGTCCTGATCCATTCATTGTGTCTGAAATATAAATCTATTGCTTGAATGTTAGAATGTTAAACACAGGGAAGACTTTAGACTGCATCCTACAGGATGAAATCAAGCAATTACCCCAAACTGGGAGGAGTTTATATTTGGCTGACTTTTGAGACCTGAGAAATAATTACTTCTTCCTGCGATGTCAGCTTTCTTTGGTTTTCTTCCTTCCTTTCTGTGTTTCCCTCTTCTTCCTTATTCTTCCCCATCCTTCCTTCCTCCTTTGATTTTTCCCTGTATTATTTCCAAGTTATGTAAGTGCATGTTCAATTATATCTAAAGATAACTAACTTCAGTTTCAATAGTTTAACAGCCAGAAGATAAGGACTAACTGTAAATTTCACCTCCCATCACACCTTCCTCAGAACCACTGCCCCAAAAGGTTTAATGCACTTAAATTCCTCAGAATTGATGTACTCATCACTAACATGACCTATACCTGACCTCAGAAGCCAAAGAGCCAGAAACTACTTTCTTAGACTGTCTTCAGAACAACCTTTCTGATGATCATTGAAGCATTCAAATTAGGATGGTCTCTTCTGGAACTTCTTGAATCATTAAAGAAAAAAAATGCCTGGTTTGAATAAGAATTCATATCATAATGATCCAGGCCAAGTATTACAAACAAGACAATAAAGAGGGATGGAATGTGGTGGATGGCTCAAAAGGGAGGGGATTTTATACACACACACACATACACACATGACTGAAGCGACTTAGCAGCATATATATATCATTATGACTGATTTGCATGGATGGACAACAACAAAGACTACAACAAACTGTAAAGCAATTATCCTCCAATTTAAAATAGAAGAAAGTAAAGAATTAACAAGCTGATGTGCATTTTACTTCTTGGGGAAAAGAGCTAACACAGTCTTTTGAGTTGAGTTTGGAACTGTAAAGCCCAAAACACAGTAAAACACCGGCATCGGTATGTGGTAAAAGAGCTGGGATCAAGATGTGGTAAAAGAAAATTCTGGCAGATTTTAAGTAGTTCTCCAATGGTATTAGCGTGGCAGACAAATCAAATCCTGTTTCACACTTGGTTTCACCCACCAAGCAGTCCTATACGAGGATACCCTCTGGAATCCCAATCATTAGGAGACATTTAGATCAAGATTCAGATTTCATTACAGCAGCTGGAAAGTTAGCAGAATAAGTCTATTCCTCCTTCAAATGTAGCCAACATTTGTTCAAAATGTAGCCAACATTTGTTCTATTACCCCACTCTCCCTCACCATCGCAGTTTTTGGGTTTTTTGTTTTACTGTTTTTTACCTTAATTTTCAGGAGTATGATATTAGACACTTGGAAATAAACAGCACATCCACAGAATTACCTGAACTATTCCTTTCATCTCCCACTGCTGATGCTCCTAAATCCAGCTGCAGCTTTTTCCAGGTCCCTGACCCTTTATCTTTGTCTCCCAGCAGGAGTTTGGAACAGGCTGTCATAATGCATAAACATGATTCCACTGTGGGAACGAAAGGAGATCGTGCCACCCTAGATGAATTTCCAAAGTATCTGTCCATAAAGCTAAAACATGACCACCTCAAAACAGAATGCCTTGGCCATACACAAAGGGAGCAATTTTTGTGATGAATTAAGTCAACGTCAATTCGGGAATGCTACAAAGTCTAACAAAGCAGATGCTACCTTTCCTCTGAAGAGCCTTCTAGTTCACAGCAGATGCCACACTGAAGGGGAGCCACAGAGCTGGGAAGGGGCTGTGTCACACTTAGTGAAGCCATGCTCAGTTTGCCCAATCATGCTCCTCTAGTGTTTGTTGCTACACACATCGTGATTCAGAATGAGACGGCCTCATTCCTCTGGAAATGACACCAAGCGAGAGTGCCAGACACATAGTGGGCCCTCAGCAAAAGGTCATTCATTTATAATCACCACTTCTTTTGCACTGTGGAATTATCATCACAGTATTTATCAGGTGTTTACTGTAGAGTAAGATTTGTGCTAAATGGATTCATTACTCACATTGAACAACTTCACCGAGGCTGAATTAACTGGAGTCACACAGCTAGTAAGAAGCAGAGTCAGAATGTTTCAGCAAGAAAAATAATTCTATAGACTGTGCTTTAGCTCTTCCACATAGAGCCTTGTTATAGGGTTTTTCCCCACAAACATTTTGTTATTAAAATTACCAATCACATTTTAAAATAAAGTTGAACTACAAGTAAACATCTACATACTCACCACTTGAATTCTTTAGCTGCTAACATTTAACTACATTTGCTTTATTCCAAATCTCTCCATCTATCACAGTTCATCTTATTTTTTGAAGCATTTCAAAGTAAGTTGCAGGCATCAATGCAGTTCCCCTCAGCAGAGCTATCAGTAAGTAAAGCTGATACTTGTTTACAGTTCCTTTTTGCCAAGAGATAAAATTTCCACAGTCAAATGCCCAAATCTGAAATGTACTATTCCATAGATTTTGACAAATGCATCTACCTATGTGACTCAATCAGGAAATATACTGTTTCCCAATCAGGAACTATACTGTTATTTATGAGAGCATATTACAAGAGTGTCCTTGGGACAAAATATCAAAATAGAGCAGCACTGCCAATGGGGATGTTAAGTCTCTTACTGAATTTTCTTTGAAACATAACAAAATGTTACATTCTTACACCTCAGCACAAAGATCCATGTCTGGCCTACAACAGGCCACCAACAGGTATTGGACTATTCAGGGAGCATAAAAAGCAATCAGTTCCACAATGCCCACCTTACCACATGCCAATCAGAATTCTACTTGAAACATTTCTAGTCAGAGTTAGTAGCATGCAAAGCACTGATTTCGAGAGGGTGTTTTTTTCTGTTTGTTTTTTACCACGAACATATAGAACTTTTTGAAAACAATTAATTATTTTAAAACATGAACTTTTCCAGCACTGATATTTTGGAAGGTCAGGGACACTTCCAACAATAGCTGCAACCAAAGGTATTTGCTTGCACCATGTGTGCCCTGGTATTTTGGAGTGGTTATTTCATTTTGAAAAGAGAAGTGAATTCTCCTGGGTATTCTTGCAACCTCGAGAAAAGTCAGGATGATGTTTCAAACCTTGGTCTGATGCTTAAGTGATGGAGTGATGAAAAGGACTATCTTCAACCCAAAGCTTTTCTAGGCCATCAATGTCACTGTCACTGTCACTGCCTGAAGCTTAACATATTGGGATTCAAGACTTTCCCTAAGCATCCAAGGTTTTTGAAAGAAAACCACTAGAAAGTATTTAGAAGAGAAAAGGCAAAACACATCTATGTTATAACCTAGAGTACATTACTCATTTGCAAACTGTGAAAAATACATATTAAAATGCTTTTTTTAAAAAAAAAAAAGTCTTAAATGACAGGAAGTCTATATCAACAGTTATCTCTGTGGGGTCAAGTTTCAAATGATTTTTATTTCCTTCTTTATAGTCATATTACCTATACTTTTCACAATGACTGCTTATGCCTTTTTTATAATAAGAGGAAAATTATTTTCAGATTTAAATAAAATATATATTTATGTGACCTAGTAAGAACAATAATATTATTGCTAAGTAGGGTGGGGGTAAGAGGTGTAAAGCTTTTGCAATAAATAAATATATATATATATATATATATAATAATACCAAACTATTAACTGATTATTTGTAATAATTACCAAATTTTTTTCTTGTTTTTAACTGATTATTTGAAACTATTAACTGATGATTTGGAGAGGGGGAGATTACCAGTAATTTTTTTCTTCTTTTTGACACAGATATGCTACAAAGAACATGTATTATTTCTGTAAATAGGGGGAAATAATAGTTCATTTTAAAACACACTTATCACACATTAGATTACACTGGTGCCTGAGATGTACACAGAATGCTGCCATTCAGCTTTACTGGGCTTAGCACCCTTTCTTCACTTCATAAGCAGTATGGGCTTGGAATTGAGGATGAAGGCAAGACTCAGCCACTTCTCAATGCAGCAACTAATCTTCCAGGGCCTAGAGACTCACACATCTGTGCTTTCCAGAATTAATTGTATCAGATCCATGCAAGAAACATGAAGATTCATCCCTGTGACATTCAGGATAAGTCACTGGGTCTCAAGTCACCAGTTTCCTTAAGGGCTACATACAGGGGTCAAGTGCCCTCTTGAAGTGCCCTTCAGATGTATGTGTGGAAAATTAGAGCATCTTCTTTCTATGTACTTAATCTACCAACCGTCTTAAGCCCCATCCAAAGAAGAAAACATGTTGGAGATGATCAGAGTACATGGGTAAGTTAATGAGTCACTGATCAGACAGCCTTGGATCACAACTCGGGCCTTTTTCCTCACCAGCGAACTGAGTGATCTTGGCTGAAGAAAACAGAACCTCAGGTTCAAGTTCAGAAACGAAGTTCATAAATGTAGCCCTTACCTGTGAGGGTTTCTATGAGTATTAAATGCTAGGAAGTTGGCACTGTGTGGGAGCAGGGGGTGGGGGGGAGTATATAAGGTATGTTAAGTTACTTATTTAACACAATATCTGACTTACCTTCTCACTTACATTCACATCTTAAAGTTTCAAATAAGTAATAGATGATGATGATAAAGATGAATATGCTATACATTGGGCAAAAATGCTTCATAGTAAGTAAGAAATCTAGTCTTACCAACTTTTATAAGTGTTAAGATACCAATGTCTATTTTTCCAATCATTCAGAAATGATCGATAAAATGTACTCATGGTTGATGAGAATATACTAGGTCAAATCAAGCTTCGAAAGGTCAGATACGTTCAAAAGAAGTTCACATTTACAGACATTTATCGCTTCCCTGTCCCCTCCCAGATGGACTACTGCTGTTGTAAGAAAACCATCTCTGGATCCCAGATAGGATTTCCCTGCCACAAATGCACACTGTGTTTTTATTTACATTTGGATAGTTTGTTTAGTTCCAATGCCTGCATGTTTCCTTACTTTTTGCTTTTTGATATCCATGACTGTTGCCTGGAATGAGTAGCCCTGGCCTAGCTACCACATTTCCTGGCAGAGAACATGTCGCTTGACTCCATCTGGAGTTGCTCAACTTCAGGCCTCATTAGCACGCTGAGGCTTGTACCAGCACAGCACATCCCTCCCCTAGCATTGATGCTGGGTCCGTTCCAACCCTGTGGCAGCCTGCAGGGGAGGGAAAATGAGCTGGAAGCAAGCTAGACACGGAGTTTGGCTGGCGTTTTGTACATCAGTGGCAGGACACATGGCCCTCTGTCCTTCAGTGTTATTACTGCTATTGTGATTATTGTTACTATGGTGGTCGAAGCTGTTGTACATGTCTTAAAGACATCAAATTCTCAGCACTGACTGTCTACCAAGAATTATTCAAAGGACTTAATACACTTCATCTCATTTAATCTTCACATTAGTTCTCTGCATAAGATACTATTCCAGAATATCAGGACACTGGAACTCAGAGAAATAAAATCCCTTGTCTAAGATCACACAGCTGTAAATTCCAGAGTACAGGCTCAGGCCAGAGGAGAAGATCCACCAACACCATCTGAGCATGACCTACTACTACCCTTGCCCATTCACGTTTGCAGGAGTGAATGAGCTTGTGAGGGTGTGATGTGATAACGGTCAGGGAGAAGGCAAGCCAACCACTTCCAATGTGACCAGAATCCCTGACCATGAGTTCTGGGGTCAGTCAAGTACAAAGAAGAAAACGTGATGACCCAATAAGAGCAACAATGAGAAAAACTGCCCATTTTGCGTCAAAGGAAAGGCTATGCCCATCAGGTAGCTCACAAGGATTAACAGCTTCACGGACAATCCTTTCAACTGTTTACACACTCAAATGTTTTTGTGATGTATTATACCTTTCCAAATAGGGAAAGGAGTACAACAAGGCTGTATATTGTCAACCTGCTTATTTAACTTACATGCAGAGTACATTATGAGAAACACTGGGCTGGATGAAGCACAAGCTGGAATCCAGATTGCTGAGAGAAATTATTAGTAACTTCAGATATGCAGATGACACCACCCTATGGCAGAAAGTGAAGAAAAATGAAACAGCCTCTTGATGCAAGTGAAAGAGGAGAGTAAAAAAGTTGGCTTAGAACTCAAAATTCAGAAAATTAAGATCATGGCATCTGGTCCTATCACTTCATGGCAAATAGATGGGAAAACAGTGGAAACAGTGACAGACTATTTTATTGCGCTCCAAAATCACTGTAGATGGTGACCGCAGCAATGAAATTAAAAGACACTTACTCCTTGAAAGAAAAGTCATGATCAACAGCATATTAAACCTCAAGAGCATATTAAAAAGGAGAACCATTACTTTGCCAACAAAGGTCCGTCTAGTTAAGGCTATGGTTTTTCCTATAGTCATGTATGGATGTGAGAGTTGGACTATTAAGAAAGCTGAGCACCGAAGAATTAATACTTTTGAACTGTGGTGTTGGAGAAGACTCTTGAGAGTCCCTTGGACTGCAAGGAGATCCAACCAGGCAATCCTAAAGGAGATCAGTCCTGAATATTCATTGGAAGGACTGACGCTAAAGCTGAAATTCCAATACTTTGGCCCCCTGATGCAAAGAACTGACTCATTTGAAAAGACCCTGATGCTGGGAAAGACTGAAGGTGGGAGGAGAAGGGGATGACAGAGGATGAGATGGCTGGATGGCATCACCGACACAATAGACATGAGTTTAAGTAAACTCCTTGAGTTGGTGATGGACAGGGAGGCCTGGTGTGCTGCGGTCCATGGGGTCACAAAGAGTTGGACACAACTGAGCGACTGAACTGAACTGATACCTGATCATCTTGCAGTAAAACAAAGTCTACTCTATCAGTGTATTTTTCTGTATTTTTCTTATCATTATTATCTTTTTAAAAAAAGACAGTAGTCTGAGTTGTTGGGGTACAAAAGTCAGGCAGAAATTCTATAAGGTCAAAGGCAACACTGGTCCTTCCTTCTCTGAGGCACTGCTACTGGAGACAGAGATGTACATAACACAGAAAGGCCATCATGTGCACCAGAGTTCACTCCCTTGCATTCAAACTACAGTTCAACTCCTTTACTTAGTTGTACATAATCTTAAAAGTTACTTAACTTCTCTAAACTTCCCTTTGTAAAACAGAGAGGATAACAGTCAATCTCTTGGGTTAATTCAAATGTGCAATCCATGTGAATACTTTAAACAACACCTGGCAATACAGTAGGTGACTAAAGCATATGACCTACTATAGGTTTGATGACTTACATCCTCTGATTTGGTCTCACACAGTCCCTAAATAAATCCATTAGCCTTCACAGTTTTCTCTACCAAATGTCATTGCTGTTTGAGCCTCTGCTAGGCAGCAAGCAATATAATGGGTGCTTTGCATCTACTATCTTCAATCCCTCCAATAATTCCAAAATTTAAAAATAGCTGTCCCCATTCTACAGAAGAAAACACTGAATGGAGTTCAAAAGTTTTAAGTGATGTGTTATGGGGTATGACTTCCAGTCCATGCGTTCCCTCTTACAGTTTTCCATCCCAAGCAAGAAGGGGATGTGACTGTTGTTTGCTGCCCAGGACAGCTGCCCATCTTCTGAAGTCTGACAGTCCCCCAATCTTTCCATGGCCCAGGGGGTATCGCCAGAAATCAGCTTTGGCAACCAGGCTCTGCCAGGACCACAGTCCTGTCCACCACAGATCTTCAGTTACAGCCACTGTGGGTGGAAGGCTCTTCATGTCAGTGTTTTTGGGAGACTGAGGGTGGCTTTGCTGCAAGAGTCCACCTGTGATTTTAAATAAAACATTTGCTTTACTAAAGTGACAGGTTTTTTTTTTAACTCATTTTTATAAGCCTTTGAGTTCAACTTCCACTTCTTAACATTCTACTACTTTAAAAACTTAACATTTATTTTCAAGGTGGCTTTGATTAAGGTTCAAACAACTCAAGTTGGACATACTAAATTGCTCCTCAGCAATCAGTATCATTTACATATTTAATTTTTCTTAAACATTTAAACTAAATTTATAAACTGAATGTATCCATTTTCTTTTCTCAAGCACTTCAACTGTCTGACTCAATGAGTAAAACCTTCTCAAGTACTAAACTGCACCAGTAATTCCCTAACAAATTAAAATAAAAGATTCTATGGATCTTAAAACCATTGCGATACTATTTATAATCTTTGTCAAAAGCCTTATCTTTCAACATAAAATTTATAAGCAATTTCAATTACTAAATTAAACTTATAAGGAAGAATTAATGTCTACACTGTTACTTGAATATGTCAAATTCTCTTAAACATTACAAACACATCAACTAAAACAATATATACAGATAATGAATAACTGATTAGGATTAATCATATGGGTTTTAGAAATTTCATCATCTGTTTGCTAAGGTATCTATCTACCTGGCTAAAAAATACCATAACGACTAAGGAAATACTTTTCAGATCCCATGTCACAGGTAACAACCCACAGGAATTGAAGTTACATTCTTAGTCAGGGTGGGAGTGATTTTTCATGTACTCCTGATGGGCAGGATGGAACTATTTTTAATAGCTGCCAAGAGAAATGTGGATCCCAAGCAGGGTGGTCTCATGGACTGTATATGTAACCCAGAATCACTGAGGTAATACCACCAACCTAACTCTGCTGAATCCCATCTGATTTCAGCAGACAGAAGTTGGTCATCTTCTGTAGGGCTTTAACTATTATTTTCACTGACTACATATATGGTTTTGTGTTTTACATTTCTTGATTTTTTTAAGCTTTTTAGGAATTTCAGTTGCCTTTTTACTGTTTGAGGATTTTAATGCCATTCCATAAGATCCTTTATATTCCACTATAATTCCTTTAAATGTCTATAAATGTTGTCACTTGATTCAAGGAAACTAAATTCAGGACACACTGGACCTCTATCAGTTTGGTCCTTGTCTCCTCTACACAATTCTTTACTGTCTCATGGAATTCAGGCTTTCTTTTTTTCTTTCTTGCCTAGCAAAGGTAGTATTAGTTAGAATTAGGCTTAGCTGTTCAGGAACCAAAAAATGTTAACTAATAATTTTGAAATTTTAAATAAGATCGTTTATTTTTCTCTCACAGAAAGTCCAAGAAGAGTTGTTAAGAACTGGTATCACAATTCCACAACCATCACAAGTCCCTCAACATATCACTTTGACTTCATGGTCAAATTGGTAGCCACTGGCTATAACCAAATCATAAGCCTATGTAGTTGGTTAGTTGTTCCAGAGATTGGGAAACACGGTCTCTGCTCCAGGTAGCCATGTGCTTATTAGTGAAACACTAAGTAGCCCCTAGGTACCCGAAAACAAGGGGTGCTGAAGAGGAGAGGAGGAATGTCAGGAAGGCACTGGCACATTCCTGCTGGAGCACAAGTACAGTTAACTGAAGGAGGGAAAGAGGCTCCTCAAACAGACAGGTCAACAGCATACCTGACAGCACCCCAAAACTAGAAAGATATTGGAAGGTGTCAGGTGGTGGTCAAACAGTAGAGTTCCATCTGGTCATATCCATAGGTCACAATCAATTGTGGAAACAAATTTATGTAGAAGATAGTGAGAGCCATGTTTCTCTCTGTTGAAGAAGGGTATTTCCAAACATGGAAAGGGGAGGCTAGAAAGAATCTAGGTTTGGATTAGAATTACTGACATAAACACAAGGTCTTTTGTAACATACACAGACAAAGAAATGGTTATTGATATATGAGTGTTTGTAAATGTGTGTAGTATATAGAGCAGAATGAATACATAATTTTACATACCTATATATTTGTACATGTGTACATGCATATATATATATATATGTGTGTGTGCATATATGTACCCCACTGTCTCTTAAGATGATCTAAAAGCAATGACACCTCAATAATAATGAGTACAGCCACATGCCAAGTGGTTTTCAAATGCCACCTCTACTAAAAATAACCAGGGCTTCCTGATTTGGAGGGTGGAATGGTGATGATGTGGAAAGTACCCACTAAATGTTTAGTGTGAAGAGGCATTGTGTCTGCAACTTGCTCTCAAATGTTAACAGCTGGTGAACTGGGGTGAAAGTGATATGGGAGTTAGAATTTGCCACAAGTTTGAAATTATTTCAAAATACTGTATTAAAAAAAAACACCTCAAGGTCTGTTGTTCAGGAAGGAGGGTCCTGACAGTGAGAGACAGCTAGTGGTCCCTATCTGTCAGGCCACACATCAGGCTGCTGTATCTGCGTACCTTCCTTGTCTCTGTTGAGCTCTACAGTCATAATCCTTCTTCCCACAGTCTTGCTCTAGCTGTTTGCTTTAGCAACATCATACCTTTTCCTCTGGTCCATCAGTAAGATTCCAACCCACCTTATTTCCAAACTGGTCACAGTTACCACAGGCAGTAACATTTTCAGGCAGATAGGAAGGTGTTTTCAACATCATAGTATCTGCACAGTATTTAAGAGCTTCTTGACACAAATCTGCTCTGAGACAGAAACTAAGCAGGAGCAGAAGAATGGAAGTAATATGCCAAGAAAATTGGAGAACAACTCAGGCAAGGTAGGGAGCGTGTGACAGCACAAAATGTATATGACAAAACAGAAGGGAGAGCGTTTTCAGAGCTACAGCCCTGGAGGACCTGTACAACAAGCACAGAGATCCACCACAAGTGCAAACAACCTACCTGGACTTTGTATTTTTCCAGAAAGTCTAATCAATGAGTCTCTCAACTAGAATTCTAGACACTGCTCTTATCAATGTAACTTAGGTTTGCAGACCTAGCACTTATAGAAAAAGGAATACAGACAACGGAAAAAAATATCATTCCTAGTTTCAAATCTACAGATTCTCTCCTCAATGACCTAAAGAAGGCTGGGCACTTAAATACTAATATCACAAATTGTGTTGTCATTTATAACATCTGTTCATGTCAATTTATGATGAATAGCAATTGTGTCCAATGTTTATTATGAAGAAAGCATGCAGGTATTAATTCTAAAATTGAACACTTTGCTTCTTCTCACATTCACATTCATAGTCCATAAACATATACTGGATTCGTGCCACGCTGAGCCTTGAACACCAAGATGACTAAAATCACAGTGCCCTCAATAAGTTCACAGGCTTGGGAAGGACAATGTAAACCAATAAACAAAAAGCACATATGATAAAAAATTGTTCAGCATTTTCAGGTTTCCAAATGAAGTACTGAATCTTAGGTGATGTTTTTCCTTTAACTTATTTCACTGTGTTTTAAAGTTAGGAACCAAATTAGGGAAACTGAATGCATGCTAACTGTGGGCTTCATCATTTAAATATATCAAGCCATGTGTGATGGCTTATCACTTCAATAAGTGGTTTCCAAGGTCTATGTCTGAGGCATATCAGAATACTTATGGCAATCTTAAATCAGAAACCCAGAACTAACCAATCAAAATCCCAAGAATCAGACTCAGAGTTCATTTAATAGTTTTTCAGTGGATTCTGATATACAGGTAAGTTTGGGAACTTTTGACTTGAACAACCATCACTAATTCTATCAAGAGTGACCTTAGCTCACTAAAACACTGCTGCTGCTGCTGCTAAGTCACTTCAGTTGTGTCCGACTCTGTGTGACCCCATAGACGGCAGCCCACCAGGCTCCCCCGTCCCTGGGATTCTCCAGGCAAGAACACTGGAGTGGGTTGCCATTTCCTTCTCCAAAGCATGAAAGGGAAAAGTGAAAGTGAAGTCGCTCAGTCGTGTCCGACTCCTAGTGACCCCATGGACTGCAGCCTACCAGCTAAAACACTAGTTGGCAAAATAAAAATAAGTCCCTTGGCTGTGAAATTCACAAGACTGCTGATTAATTCATTTGAACATGATTAAACTGCTTCCTTGTACCCTGGGTTTGTGGACAGTGAGGAACCAAGATGTTTGCTGTAGCATCCATTATTGATGCCATTCCTTTTTAAAGGCTGTCCCTTTGACCTCTGTTTATCCCTCCTGGTCTCCTCTATGAGTTTATCGTTACTTGTTGTTATGTGCAATTACATCATGCTGAGTATGAGGACACCCCACAAGCTGTTAGCTATATTAACTTAATAATAGATTTCAGGGTGTGATTTCCAATTAATTTCATTTTCCATATGCACATGCAGCTCCATGGGAAGCCAGAATTATAGAGTAGCCATATGGTGCCTCATAAGTAACAATTAAAACTAATTTTCTATTCTTTGACACTAAAAAAAAAGAAAATCAGACGGTCTAAATGCCACAGAGAAAATTGAAACTGCAACAGCATCTGTAGCTCTCTAGAAAGAAGACGCCCCACTTTCCACAATTATGTCCTGACACTCCAGCTTCTAGCTTGGCAGTGGCTAGGTGAGGGCTGAGGTCCCACCTGGCTTTTTGTCTCTTTGCTTCCTCATCGCTCTTCCCCTGGTGGAGTGTCTCAGGGAAGCTGTGAGAAAGTGCTGGGCTGTCCATTTCACATCAGTGAGCTGGGCTGAAAGAACTGTTTCCTTTTCAAACAAGTGATTTCTAGTAGTAGAACTTTTCTACTGACCCATTTCTAAAAGGTGATATATGAAACAACGCTGCCATCTGCCCAAGCCAGGAGGAGAATACACAGTTCCACTGAAAGCAGGTGATTTTTTTCAAGCAGTGAATATAATTATTCTAGAGGAGGAGGGCTGGGGAAAGAAACGCTCCCTCTGGAAACTAAGGGGATGGCCCTTTTATACTTAGCATAGGGTATAACTTTGTCAATTCCTAGGGGTCCAATTTTGGCAGAATCATCAGCTGAAAGGTTAAAAAACAAAGCAAAACACAGCAAGACTATTCAACATAAACTGTGACAGAAAGTAAAAATCCTCAATTTTATTAGTCTTTCACTATTTTCAACTCTAAACTCATCAAATTTTTATGTGGGAACAACTTTGTCGTAACAGCACCCTCCTCACAGTTCTATGTGAGGGCAATGCAGGTGACTGCACTGTACTCCCACACTACTCATCACCACCTTCACCCCCGAGAGTAAGCCAGCCTCCACCACTAAAGGATAACCCCCAGTGACTTCCCAGTGTCTCCTCTCAGTAACTCCAACATTCCTGAACTGTCATGCCCGGCTCTCTTCTCACATCCCTGGAATAACAAACTCAACTCTTCTTTCAAGTTACTAAATAGCAAACCCTCCATATTCCAGTCTTTCTAAACAACCTTGAGATGTCCTAGGTGGCAGTGATAACTATTAATACTAGAAAAGGCACAAGTTTTCCCCACCTAGCCCCATTTTTTTCCCTTCTGCCCTCATCTACACTCACAGAGTGAATATAAAAATAGCACCACAAACATAAAATCAGCAAATTAACATTAACACAGTTGTATATTTTGCTCATCTAGGATAGGAGACTTCTGACCCTGCCAGATGCTTGGAGAATATTTTTAAAATTCTCTTTGATAGCTAACCTTTTTTTTTTTTTTTCCCTACAAGGAATGATGCAACCTTCTCAGTCATTTAGTATTATATTTGGTTTGTCTTATGCCCAGAGGCTATTTGCATTTTTTAATGTCTCCTACAAATATAATGACCAAAAATTGTAAGCACCATGCCTTTTATTTTTTGTTATAAGAAGTTAATAATCACTAAACACAACAGCCATTCACCCCTCTGCTTGCGGACACTGATGAACACCAAAAAAATGAAGCCAGTTCCTTGATATCTTTTGCTTCCTTGCATTAATTTTAGCTTAAACACTGTCAATGTTAAGACAATATTTTATGTGGTATTTCACACTCAGCAAATATTAAGTTCTTGACAACTGTTTTTCAAAAATCTTCTCATGGCTGACAAAAGAATATCACAAAGCTTAACAGCTGCAGCATCCAACCTCCTCTGCTAGCCATATAAACCAAAATGAGCTCGAAAGATTAAGTGTATTTTCTTATTCAAGCAAAAATAAATATTAAAAAAAA
Source organism: Bos mutus (assembly GCF_027580195.1). Taxonomy (NCBI): domain Eukaryota; kingdom Metazoa; phylum Chordata; class Mammalia; order Artiodactyla; family Bovidae; genus Bos; species Bos mutus. The sequence continues at coordinate 34,243,080 of NC_091638.1, read as the reverse complement.
ACAAGTTTGATCAAACACCTCCCCCCTCAATAATTAATGATCTATCATTTCCTCTCAGTTTCCCTCTTTTTTCCACCCTATTCCCACCACTTCCATGAAAATAACTCATGAAATTCTTAGAGTTTCATGCTACAAACGTCCAGTGAAATGAAATAACTGTGTTTATCATGTGCATCCTGGGTTGCTATGCTCCTCTCTTTATCATTTTAAAATGCAGACACATACACACGATACATACTTGGTAAATAAACCCAGTGGTTGCTAGTCTGCTATCACATTATACAGGTTTCCAAAACCCAATTTTCCAATTTTTGAAGGTCATATCTGTAATTATTAAAAAGCAGAGACATTACTTTGTCAACAAAGGTCCGTCTAGTCAAGGCTATGGCTTTTCCAGTAGTCATGTATGGATGTGAGAGGTTGACTATAAAGAAAGCTGAATGCCGAAGAATTGATGCTTTTGAACTGTGGTGTTGGAGAAGACTCTTGGGAATCCCTTGGACTGCAAGGAGATCCAACCAGTCCATCCTAAAGGAGATCAGTCCTGGGTGTTCGTTGGAAGGACTGATGTTGAAGCTGAAATTCCAACACTTTGGCCACCTGATGCGAAGAGCTGCCTCATTTGAAAAGATCCTGATGCTGGCAAAGATTGAGGGCAGGAGGAGAAGGGGACGACAGAGAATGAGATGGTTGGATGGCATTACCAACTCAACAGACATGGGTTTGGGTGAACTCCGGGAGTTGGTGATGGACAGGGAGGCCTGGAATGTTGCAGTTCATGGGGTCACAAAGAGTTGAACATGACTGAGCAACTGAACTGAACTGAACCTGTAATTATTGGGCTTCCCAGGTTCTGCAGTGGTAAAGAATCTGCCTTACAATGCAAGAGACACATGAGGGACATGGGTTCAATCCCTGGTGGGGAAGATCCTGGAGTACGAAATGGCAACCCGTTCCAGTATTCTTGCCTAGAAAATTACATGGACAGAGGAGCCTGGCAGGCTACAGTCCATGGGGTCGCAGAGAGTTGGACACGACTGAGAGTACACACACACTGCTGCTGCTGCTGCTGCTGCTGCTAAGTCGCTTCAGTCGTGTCCGACTCTGTGCGACCCCATAGACGGCAGCCCAACAGACTCCTGCGCCCCCGGGATTCTCCAGGCAAGAACACTGGAGTGGGTTGCCATTTCCTTCTCCAACGCATTAAAGTGAAAAGTGAAAGTGAAGTTGCTCAGTCATGTCCGACTCTTTTCGACCCCATAGACCGCAGTCTACCAGGCTCCTCCACCCATGGGATTTTCCAGGCAAGAGTACTGGAGTGGGTTGCCACTGCCTTCTCCGGTACACACACACACACATCCTATTTATCAGTCTCACACACACACACACAAAATCAGTCTTCCAGGAGACTCTCACACACACACACATACACACCCTATTTATCAGTCATCCAGTGACTTACACACACACACACACACACATACACACCCCTATTTATTAGTTATCCAGGAGACTCAGATCACAAAGCTAGGCCTCAGGACTAGGGGAGACCAACATGTGATTTTCACCAAGGTTTTAGTCCTGTTCCTACTGCCTGCCTCCATTTTCCTTTTCATTTTCTGTGGTAAGAACATGTAGTAAGAGGATGAAAAGCCATTGCTCATTAAATCCACCCTGCCCCTTCAGTACCCTCCCTTACAGCTGATGAGCAGAGCACAGACATTTTCACTGCAAACTCCTCCCTGCATAATTTTCAGCACTGGAGGTTTTCCTCCATGCTTGTCCTTTAAAGTGCACCCAAAGAACCCAAGTACCTCAATTACATGTAAAAAGGAAGCAGTATGATACTAATGGTCAGGAGCATAGCAAATTACACAAACATTTTCAACATCAATTTCCTTGCTTGTAAGATGAAGGCAACATCATTCACCTTATAAGGTGGCTGAAGAATCAAAATGTTCTGATTTGGGAATTCCATGGTGGTCCACAGTTGAGAACCCACACTTCCACTGTAGGGGACACAGGTCCACAGGTTCAATCCCTGGTAGGGAACATATTATATTAATAGCATCTCTCATGCCCAGCCACATGGTCAAAAAAAAAAAAAGAAAACCACTTGACTTTTATAAACTGTCCCAATGTCACAAGACAACACCTGGCACAAACTAAGTGCTCAGCAGGTGGTGGTTCCTATTACTGCTATGAATATTATTATTAGGCTAAAAAGTTTGGTTCCATAAATATGGTACTTCCATAAACTGGAATACTACAAACTGGCAGAAAAGAATAAAGAAGTTCCTAACATAATGATCTTCAAGGCATTGTTCCGGGAAAAATGGCAAAGTACAGAACAGAATGTATAATACTCTACCTTTCAGGCTGACCAGGCCTGGCAGAAGTACTTAGGCAACCTGCACTTTCAACTACTAGCAGATGCTAGAAAAGAAAGTACTAGTTGTCCCTGAAGTTTTCTTTTGTCAACTAATATGTGTGAAGGGATAAAGGGAAGAATAAGAAGATGAAACCTTTAAGATTATAAAAATATCTTCTACTAGAAAAACAGCATATCTGTAATGGCAATGTAACCTGACCAACCTCACGTTTTTCCTTTCTGTAAACAGAGCACACTGCCAGCATCAGAAGTAAACAGTCTCTGGACGGATTTCTTCTCCTTGGAACATTATATCTGAAAGTTGAAATTCCAGCAGAGACACTGTGTTGAGTTGATTTAAAGGGCTCACTGGGTTGTTGTTTTTTTTTTTTTTTTCTGCTAGTATTCACTCCAGTATATATTTCATATTGGAACCTGATTTAGAGTTTCTGCAACCTACAAAGAAGTCTGCCAAAATAAGGAAGGAATAAGTTGGTGTGGCAGATATTAGTGAAACTGGGAAGAAACCAAACACCACAATCATAATCTCTATATTCACCATAATGAATAGCATTTCCTAAATGAAATCTTCTCTTGTGGGTCCTTTACATCCCTGTGTCAACTTATCAGGTTCAGAATCTGCACAGAACAGTCAGAGCGTGAAATCCTGGTACTCCAGTAGGAAAGTGTAACAATTTAAAAAAAAAATAATCATTGACAAAAACATATACTGCTATTTGTAACCTTAGAGCAACATTTTTCCTTTGTAAAATATATCTTGTATTATCGTACTTCTTCCCACAGGATTTTTTTAAATAATGAATATGCATTAGATTTTCAAACTGTAGCATAGGAAAATCAAAATAATGGAACTTAATGGAATGAGTCAAAATTATCTTAAACAGAAAGTGACATTACTGCCTTATTAAATATGTGTTATATGCCAGGTACTATGCTGGGTGCTGGGGATAGTGAAGTAAATATAATAAACAAGGTCCTTGCTTTCACTGAGCTCGTGTCCTAAGTCCAATGGTGGGGGTGGTTCATTCCACAAATAATTTCACAAACTATTTGATAAAGACATAGACATTCTTTAATAGTTCCTGATTTTATGCAGAGTTAGCAATAAAAATTCTACTGAATATTGAATAATTTTCTTTTTAATAGTCATTATAGGATCCATTGGGGGGTATCCATGTGAAAGCCAGGTATTTTATGATTTCAGTCTTACATCCAACTCTGTAATCCAACATTAGTTATTAAAATACAAATGCAATTACTCAGCCATTAAAAAGAATACATTTGAATCAGTTCTAATGAGGTGGATGATACTGGAGCCTATTATACAGAGTGAAGTAAGCCAGAAGGAAAAACACCAATACAGGATACTAACGCATATATATGGAATTTAGAAAGATGGTAACAATAACCCTGTGTACGAGACAGCAAAAGAGACACTGATCAGTCTTACGGACTCTGTGGGAGAGGGAGAGGGTGGGAAGATCTGGGAGAATGGCATTGAAACATGTAAAATATCATGTATGAAACGAGTTGTCAGTCCAGGTTCGATGCACGATACTGGATGCTTGGGGCTAGTGCACTGGGACGACCCAGAGGGATGGTATGGGGAGGGGGGTTCAGGATGGGGAACACATGTATACCTTTGGCGGATTCATTTTGATATTTGGCAAAACTAATACAATTGTGTAAAGTTTAAAAAAAAATAAAATTATTAAAAAATTAAATAAATAAAATACAAATGCACCATGTTTCTAAAAATGTAACATGTATCACTGGTTGCTGGCTCAAGTCCAAACCATTTAAGACTGGTATACAAAAAAATACCCTTCATAATTAATCAGCATGAGAAATTCCACTGTCCCAGAGAAGTCTTTCCAATTGCTTAAGGTTTGTAATCCTCCACCTTCCCACAATAACTTACCCATACTTCTACTATGTACTTCTCTCATTGTACTAAAGTTATGTCACCTTCTGTAAACTGGGAGCTCCTTGGGTGCAGAAACTATGCCTCATTCGTGGTTGTCACCAGAACCTTCCCCAGTGCCTGGCATGCTTCAGTCACTCAAAACAGGTCTGCTGAATGCACGTGTGACAGAGGGTGAATGAAACCCTACAAGGCAGCTATCACTCAATGTTCTCCATGGTTCCACAAAGCCTATTCACTGCTTAAACCAGAAATGCTGTAAAATTCTTGTCCACCTCAGCTGTCTATCATATCTGAAAACCATTCCTTTCTCTTATCTTTGCTTTACAGAGGTGTACTCTATTCCAACTACTGTGGTGACAACCTTGGCTCCTTCACTCAGAGCACAGCCTGCTGGAAGGAACCACACACCTGCCCACTCAAGACAAGATTTCAACTTAAAACAAGCATTTGTAGGGAGATGCTCCAATGTCAGGCAGCTGATGAGCCTCTTTAATGAATTTTTTGATTCTCTGAAGATGGTGAACATTCCAATGGTCTCTGACCTTATAAAGTTATGTCTTTACCCCTCAGACTGTAAATTGAGAGTCAATTTAGAGAAATCAATCTGAAAATGCTACAGGAGGAAAATGGTTTAAAAAATTCTAATTCATCAACTGATGGACTTTATTATAATTATTATAATTACACTCAGGGGAACTGTTTAACAAGAGACATTTCTCGTATACTATGTTAATATACAGTACTTCAGATGTTAATATACATCTGAGCCCTGGTAGCTCAGATGGTAAAGCATCTGCCTACAATGTGGGAGACCCAGGTTTGATCCCTGGGTCAGGAAGATCCTCTGGAGAGGGAAATGGCAACCTGCTCTAGTACTCTTGCCTGGAAAATCCCATGGACGGAGAAGCGTGGTAGGCTACAGTCCACGGGGTCGAAAAGAGTTGGACACAACTGAGCAGCTTCACTTTCACTTTCATGTTAATATACAAAGACTACAATTTACATAAACTATGATCAAATTTTCTGAAACAAGGCTATTTGAAAATAGTTAATATATGTATATACTTGCATACAGAAAAACAAAAGGGACCAACTAAATTATTATCTGTCAGTGCACAAGATAAATGAGTAAGTCCTACTTCTTTCCTCATAATTCTCTTTGGTTTCAAATTTTTTCTACCAAGACCAAGCATTACTTATAGAAATTCTGAAAATAATGTACTTTTTTAAAGTAAAAAGTGCATGTCCCTAACAGATAATTATACTAGATTTCTGCAAAGTAACACTTTTTCCACAATCATCCACTATTATACTTTTTCTACTTTTAATTGAATTGTATTCATTAAAAACACATACACAAATGAGCCACTATGATTCTCTTCATAGCAAATACAATGAATTTTTAAGAAATCTGAAAGATACAATTATTATCTAGGATTTTAAAGATTAATGATTACATTTTTAATTATGAATTTCTTACACTCTTCATTTTTAATGCCTCATAACTGCAATATGTTTAATGTCTTCTGCATAGGAGGAAGAAGTATCAATGAAATTATACTTTTAAATATAACATAGTACTGCATTTTACTAAGACAGAACTATGCTTCTTTTGTCAAGAGTTTCAAGACTGAAAGAGTAATCCAAAAACATTTTGACAATCTTTGTGTTCATATCACTCTTTATTCCCACTCCCAGTGAAGGAAATTCTAGTCTCTTTTTAATTTATTCCATTTGGAAAGAGTTTGCTTAAAGTCCACCAAGAGAGATGGGACTCAAATCCAGCATCCCAGCTTGCCCTCTGTTGAGACTGTCAGTTTTTTCTTTTGATCTTTCTTTGCACTTGAACCTAAAATTGATTTTTTCCCAGTTGAACCAAAGTAGAGGAGGGGCAATGTTTTATTAAAAGATTCTTTATTCCCCTAGCATAAACCATCTTCTTTATTTATACACAAAGAAAATCTGTCTTTCTGTTCTTGAGAAAATGCTTTCGGAACTATTGCTCGGGAAAGTTAATTCAATTGACGTAACACCAAAAAGTGAAAAGGAGAAAAGAAAAGATGATAATGACAACACTATTAGCCACCTCAGAACAGAAGAAAAACGAGTGTTGATTAGCTCTTTCAGGAATAGAAGGCACAATTAACTCCATCGAAATGCAAAGCATGGGCACCGTAGAGGCCAGTCTCCCCTAACTATTGTACCTAAGACGGAGACTATGGCCGCAAAAGAATCTGTATCAGAGTCACTGAACATTTTTTAATTTGAGGGGGAAAAAATCACTGCTGGGCTTAAATATGTTAAAAAAAATGGTATTTATGTTACACAAAAGGCAACAGAGTAAGGAGAATCCAAAGGGATCCCTCAAATGAGAAAAAAAGGGCTGGATGTAGTTTTCCAACAAATGGTGGAACACAGCCAGCTACAACTCTGAAGGAAAAACATCAAATAAAATTTAAAGTAGTAAAGAATGAAAAATAAAGTCTAAAAATCAATATGATTCTTTGCTCCTAATGTAAGCCTGAGATTCCATAGCAACACAAAAAGAGGCAAATGAGAGAAAATTTTGAGAAAAAAATGCTTTCCATTTTGGTCTTACAGAAAGCTTAAGTGACTTCTCTTCTCTTTCTTTTTTTTAACTGTATTTTATTTTTTAGAGCAGTTTTGGGTTCACGGTAAAACTGACCAGAAGGTACAGAGATTTCCCATATACTTCCTGTCCTTACACATACACAGCCTCAGTGTTATCAACATTCCCAACCAGAGTACTACCTTTGTTAAAATTGATGAACCCAATCAAGAGAAACATCATAATCACTCCAAGTCCATAGTTTATATTAGAGTTTATTGTTGGTGTTGGATATATCCTGTGAGTTTAGACAAATGTTTCCATCATCATAGTATCATACAAAATAGTTTCATCACCCTAAAAATCCTTTGTATTCCATCTGATCATGCTTCCCTCCCTGCTAGACCCTGGCAACCACTAATCTTTTGTCTCCAAAATTGTGCTTTTCCCATAATGTCATACCAAAGAAGGCAAATGGCACCCCACTCCAGTACTCTTGCCTGGAAAATCCCATGGACGGAGAAGCCTGGCAGGTTGCAGTCCATGGGGTCGCGACTTCACTTTCACTTTTCACTTTCATGCATTGGAGAAGGAAAGGGTAACCCACTCCAGTGTTCTTGCCTGGAGAATCCCAGGGACGGGGGAGCCTGGTGGGCTGCCATCTATGGGGTCGCACGGAGTCGGACATGACTGAAGCGACTTAGCAGCAGCAGCAGCATAATGTCATACAGTTGGAATCATGTAGTATATAGCCTTTTCAGATTGAGTTCTTTTATTTAGTACTATGTATTTAAGTTTCCTCCATGTCTTTTCATGGCTTGATAGTTCATTTCCTTTTAGGGCTAAAAAGTATTGTGTTGTCTTGAATATTCTACAGTTTATTTATCCATTCATCTACTGAAGGATATCCTGGCTGCTTCCAAGTTTTGGCAATTATGAATAAGGTGCTATAAACATTCATGGGCAAGCTTTTGAGGGGAAAAGTGACTTCTTTTTTAAGGAAATATCACAAATATTTTCTGATTGCAAAGTGTGAATCCTTAAAATTATCTGGCCTATTTCTTCGAAGAGCAGCAAGCTTTTAAAAATAAATATTGAAAGCACTCAGATCAAACTTAGAGCTATTTAAGGAAAACATTTCTAAATCTGAACAAAGATTATGGAAGCTAAAACTATATTAGAAACATACTTAGGAATGATGACCAGACTGTCGAATTTTTCCAATTATGATCCCTAAACCTACATGGGGTCCAGAAATTATCAAAGTTACTAAAGCAAATGCATTAATTATCTCCTTTCATGATTCATTAGTTCGATCATTTCTTATAAGAAATGAGGTTAATAAAAATCTCAAAATATTCCTAAGGATATCCTAGATGAGAATTTTTTAACTCTTACTACAAAATCTCTCTGGCACTCATGGAACTTACTATTAATTTGTTACAACTGTCTGTTAAGATGCCTACCTACCCATCTTGACTGCAGCTTTTAAGCATATAAGGATCAAGGAAAACTCAGTATTTTT